>NC_056729.1:868409160-868541660 GCF_019279795.1 Protopterus annectens
TCACAATCAGCAGAACATGCTGGAGAGAGAGGTTCATAACACAGTGACTGCCCATGCTATGGAATAGACTTTGCATACATGTCAAGCAGAGCACCTCACTGGCCCTCTTCAAGAGAAATCTGGATGAGTGGATGGGGAATAGAAATCCCACCCTGGGGATCACTTTAGTGACTATACTCATTACACACACTGGGGACTAACATCTGGTAGAACGATGGCAGGGTAATCCTATGGGCTAGGCTTGTAAAGGCTCCATGGCCATTTGCTAGTACACACCTATGAACTTATGAACCTCTGGATTTCAGTACTGGCAAATGTGTGTGTGCATTACTGTGTATAAAAGTGTTTGTGAGCATGTAAACATGTAGGTGAAAGTAATTTAAGGCACTTCTCAACCAGTAAACCTCCCATTTCCATACTTTACAAAGGCTGGTGGTTATTCAGTTTATAGGTACCTTGGGACACTCTTCACCCTATAAGCTCTGTGGTCCATGTGGTAACTTCATAACACTATCGTACCAATGACTACATAGTTAGGGGTTCTAATCTGAGTCCTGTAAAATGTGTGTGTGTAAGTGAATAAGTGTGCAGATTTGAAGGATACAGCATTTTGAGGCCTCACTCTCCCAGTAGACTGCCCATTGCCATAGTTTATAAGATCTGGTGATGTTGTTCACCTTAGAAGAACCGTGGGACACTCTTCACAGTCTAAGCTCTGTGGCACGTGCGATAAATGCATAACACTGTATTAGCAATAACTAGATAGGTAGGAATTCTAGTCTCAGTCCTGGCAAGTAACTGTGTGTGTGTGTGTGTGTGTGTGTGTGTGTGTGTGTGTGTGTGTGTGAGAACTGTAACATGTGTATGTGTTTTAGTGAGAACTACATCCATTGGGGGGTGGATTTTACATTTTTCGGCTGTGATACTCCCAGTACACATCCCAAGGTCCACTTTACAAGCCCCGGTGTCTTCATCAACCAGAGAGGTATCTGTTGACACTCTTCAGCCCAATGACTCCCATGCCATGTGCAGAAACTATGTAGCAGTATGGAATAACAAGATAGGCAGGGCTGCTAGTCTCAGTCCTGGCCAATGTATGAGTGTATTTGTGGTTGTAAGTGTGTATAACTGTAGGTTCAAGTATTTTGGGTCCATTTTCACCCAATAAATCACCCATTGCCATACTTTACAAGGCCTGGTGATGTTGTTCACCTTAGAATTACCTTGGGATACTCTTCACCCTGTAAGCTTTGTGGCACATGCAATAAATGCATAAAACTGTAGTAGCAGTGTCTAGATAGATAGAGGTTTTATTCTCAGTCCTAGCAAGTGTGTGCATGTGCTAACGTAGCAATGACTAGATAGATAGAGGTTCTATTCTCAGTCCTAGCAAGTGTGTGTTTGAGTAATAACTGTATCCACTGGGTGGCCGTGGCCTACAATGTTAGGCCATGCTAGTCCCAGTACACATCCCAAGGTCCAGTTTACAAGGACCACTGTTCACATCTACCATAGAGGTATTTGTAGACACTCTTCAGCCCTATAAGCCCCCTGTCACGTGCAACAGCTATGTAACAGTATGGAATGAATAACATGATAGGCGGGGCTGCTAATGTCAGTACTGGCAATTGTGTGTGTGTGTGTGTGTGTGTGTGTGTGTGTGTGTGTGTGTGTGTGTGTGCATTGGTGTGTATAGCAGTGTCTGTGAGTGGGTAGACTCATAGGTGATAGTGTAATGGGTCCACTTACACCCAGTACACCCCCAATTGCCATACCTCACAAGGGCACATGATGTTATTCACTTTACAGGTACCTTGGAACTGTCATCACACTATTAGTTCTTGCCACCTGCAATAACTGCATAACACTATAGTGCCAAAAACTAGAGGTATAGTGGTTCCAAACTCAACACTCACAACTGTGATCGTGTGTGTGTGTGTGTGTGTGTGTGTGTGTGTGTGTGTGTGTGTGTGTGTGTGTGTGTCTGTTTGTTTGGTCAACACAATATCCTCTGGGGGTGCGGGTTTTACCAATGTGAGTTGTGTTTCACCCACTACATTTAACATTGCCCACTTTACAAAGGTTGCTGATGGCAACCACCATAGACTTACCTGTATATACCCCTCAGCCCTATAAGCTCTGTGGTACATGCAATAACTGTTATTCAGACCTGTTACCTGTGTACATATAGAGGTGTACCTCGGCGATAACATGGTCGATGTGTTACCACTTTGTTATACCCCTTACTGGCAATGTCTAAAGGGCCACATCCTGCTGACACACAGACACCTAGAACACAAACAGAATACAGCATGTGAGACTGCATTCTTTCAGCATTACTGACACCAATAATGCATCATGTCTGAAAAGGTACACTCTGAAGTGTACCCATTACAAATGCCAGCTGACAGCACCTTACACAGCATCACATATCTAAACTTTACTTAAGTCACCCTGTCCATCAGAACCATATTAGCATGTCCCTGCATCGGTGGTATGGATGACAGGGATGTGGCACAGGTACCATCATATGCACAGGGCGTTGTGTGGGTTTCCCAGAGGCCTAGGCTGGGCCATACATTTGACATCATGTGTGTGTGTGTTTGTAGGGGTTTTCTATGAATGGGCCGTATAGAGGTGGTACGTGTGTGTCTGGAGGTGACCTGGTTGTGATGATGATGTGTGTGTTTGTATGCACACTGTCACACCATATGGCTGCCTTACACAGGGGTATGTTGGAGAGCTGTGGACCATACATGGCAGGGTGGTATAGTTCACCATCTCTAGACATGGACATGTGAACTGATCCTGCCAGGGGTTTCATTGGCACCACCAGACCCAAGGCCATATGCAGTACTATTTCCTGATGGTGACTCCTGTCTGCTGGATCCATGTCCTTGACGGGACCGGCCAGGGCCACATGCCCATGGCCTGCTCCGTTGTGGTGTGGACAGCACCCACCCTTCAGTACTGCTGCTTGGACTGCCACTACGGGAGTGTGAAGGTGCATAGCCACGTATACTCTCAACTGATTTTGGTGATGACCTATGTCCATGTGGCTGATGCCCATCTCCCACCACACATTGCAGCACAGACATTCCACAATCAAGGACTGTGATGGTGTCACCTCACTGTCTATTCGTGGCCTCGGTATTTTGACATGTGGCCTCAACAAGGTCGTGTATGTCATCACGTAAGCCAGGAAGTGTTGCATCCAAGACCCTGAGTATTTTTCTGTTGTTACACTCACTACATACTTGTGTATCCATAACAGCCCAAACTATACATCTGGTGACACCTGCTGTGGCACTTGCGACAGCAGCTCAATGGTCAGTAGTCCTCTTTCGAGCACCCTTGTCTATCTGCCTATGTGGGATCTTGCCTGCACTCTGGCTATGGCTAGTGTCTAGACTCACGTTTGCCATAGTCACCACATTAGCCTGTTCAATGCCACCTCCTGCCAGCTGTCCGTTATCTGCGACTGCTGGGGACCGGGTATGTGTGGGCACTGTGACTGTGCAGGAACATTGTGGATGACTGTGGGATGCCAACCGATGGCACATATTCAGCCCCTAACAATCCCACCTGTGCCTCACTAGGTCCACCATCATGGTCAGAGCCTGCAGAGACACTGACATCAGATTATGAGCAGGAGGGACCATGATCACCATGCTCACCTGTGAGGGGAAGACAACATATGTAAATTAATGCCTGCACTATAAGTTTTGCTTATACACACACACACACACACACACACACACACACACACACACACACACACACACACACACACACACACAGACTCATACAGTTGAGGTGGCACAAAGGCATTACACAGACCTCACAATAGCCAACTGGTGGCATTCACAACACACAGTCAGACCACAGCATACACACTCTGGACAGGCCCTCAACATCATGCAGTGCAGCCCTTTCCACTTAATGTTACTACAGATATACCCCTCTGGGATACGTGAGTAGTGTTAGTAGATAATGGGCCTTCACCTAGCACACACTGCACTCATGTACACATTATTGCTGTTCATCTGTATAGCACAGTGGCAACTCCTACAGAACATACCTCTCAACTGTATAGAGTTTTGCTGAATGTCTAGATGTGTGGATCATATTTTTGGTCTGTTCCTCATACATTTTGTGTTTGTCTGATACATTACTGTGATGTTCTGTGGATTGGTACCACTAATTAATGACATAAGTTGAGTTGTAGACCTTAAAACATGCAGTAAATGTATGTTAAAACAAATCCGGTTACTCTAACAACATCCTAAGCTTTCAGTGGCTATAAGTGTACACACTCCTGTTAACATGCCAGGTTTTTGAGATATATAACATAAGACCACAGAAATCATGTCATAACCTTTCCCACTTTAATGTGACCTATAACCTCTGCAATCCAATTGAAGAATATACACATCGGTTAGGAGTAACGTATAGTAAATGAAATACGTACAATAGGCTGGTTGAGTGAGTGTGCACACCCTTAAACTAATACTTTGTTAAAGCACCTTTTGATTTAATTACAGCATTCAGTCATCTTGGAAAGGTGTCTATTGACATGGCACATCTTGACTTGGCAATATTTTCACACTCTCCCTTGCAAAAGCCATCCAACTATGTCAGATTTCGAGGGCATCTCTTGTGCACAGCCCTCTTCAGGTCACCCCACATATTTTCCATTGGATGTAGGTGTGGGCTCTGTCTGGGCCAGTCCAGAAAGTTGAATGTCTTCTGGTGAAGCCATTCTTTTGTTGATTTTGATGTATGATTTGGGTCATTGTCATGTAGGAAGGTGGAATTCCTCTCCATCTACAGCTATCTAGCAGACACCTGAAGAATTTTGACCAAAGGGGACTGATATTTGGAACTGTTCAAGTTCCGGCTTATCGACAGCAACCCCAAAGCAAGACACTGCCATCACCATGCTTCATTGTGGATATGGAGTTCTTTTGGTGATGCGCAGTGTTGTTATTGAGCTAAACAAACCTTTTGGAATTGTGGCCAAAAAGTTCAACCTTGGTCTCATGAGACCATAACACATTTTCCCACATGCTTTTGGGAGACTTGACATAGTGTTTTTCAGAATTTAGCCAGGCCTGGATGTCTGGATGTTGTTTGGTGTGAGAAAATGCTTCCATCTTCCAACCATACCCCATAGGCAAGACATATGGGGAATACAGGAGATCGTTGTCACATGTAGTATACAACCAGTACTTGCCAGAGATTCCTGCAACTCGTTTAGTGTTGCTGTAGGTCTCCTGGCAGCCCCCCTGACCAGTTTTGGTCTTGTCTTTTCATCAACTTTGGAGGGACGTCTACTTCTTCGCAATGTCACTGTTCTATATTTTCTCCACCTTTTGATAGCTAACCTCACTGTGTTCCATGGTATATGCAATGCTCTGGAAATCTTTTTGTACCCTTCTCCAGGCTGATACCTTTCCACAATGAAATCCCTTTGAAGCTTTGTAAGCTCTCTGCAAACCATGGCTGTTGCTGTAGCAGGCAACTGAGTAAATGTCTGAAAAAGCCTAGTAGCACAGCTGACCATTATTCATTGTTAATCAAAGAGTCTGTGTATTTGATGGCAGGTGTGTACCTAAGAAGACGTAATGTTATAATTACAATTATCATTTTTTTTACTTTAGTCTAAGGTTACTTAACTGCCACATAACTGCCTTCCACCCATATAGGATACATATTGCAGTAATAGGCTCTCTTTCACATAACACTGATAGTCTCCCAAACTCTCCAGTGTCTTAGACTACTGGCTCTGCCCCACTACGCTCACTCCACACCCCTACCCTACCCCCATATCAAGTACATTTATAGTTAGACACCCAGCCTCTATCAGTTCCCTCCCACCCAATTAGAGTTTCACACCACACATATCACTTGCAAACCAACATCCTTCACCACACCCTTACTATTACTCATTATTAGTATATCAAACCCATTTAATTTAAGATACTACCCTTAAACACTATTCACCAAACATGATGAACTACAAACAACAGTCCCACTTAATAAAAGCACTACTCTACCTATGTACTATCATCACCTTTCCCCTACTATACCTCTCCTCTTACCACACTCCAATACATATCAGTACCCCCCAACAATGGCAAACCGAACCTCTTTCCACTCCCCTGAAACTTTGTAGCTTCCCTATCACACCACTAGACCTTACCTCCTCTAGATCAGTCTCTTACTCCCACTACAAACTGTCAGTCAGAACTAACCCTCACTCCTCATTAAACATACTAAATTACTACACAAACTTACTAAACTGTATCTTCACCTACTCCACAAACTCATTCGCTGTAGTGACATTCACCCTAATCCAGGGCTCACCACAACACCTTACACAGACTCTAATCAGCCAAAC
This sequence comes from Protopterus annectens, assembly GCF_019279795.1. NCBI lineage: Eukaryota > Metazoa > Chordata > Ceratodontiformes > Protopteridae > Protopterus > Protopterus annectens. The sequence goes on from NC_056729.1 coordinate 868,415,564, forward strand.
CCCCCTATACTATAGACCTACCTCCTCTCTCCTCTTCATTAGCATAAATGAAAGAAGTATACTTAACAAAATCCAGGACGTTCATGCCCTTCTAGCTGTATATAAATCAGAAATAGCAGTGCTAACTGAAACATGGCTTAAACCAGAACACCATAATAAAGAGATTACATCCCCTGGCTATAACATAATACGCAGAGACAGAGTAATGTAAAAGGGAGGTGGCATAGCGATATTGTTCCAAAATCATTTCACCATTGAACAAATTGATTATAGCACCCAAGAAATAAAAGATGTTGAACTAATCCTTGTCAAATTAAAACTAAACTCAAACAAACATATCATTATTACAGGTGGCTACATTCCACCAGGCAATAACACTACTATAATGGAAAACCTGCTAATCTGGATCACAAACTCCATGCCACAAGAAACTGTACTATTAGGTGACTTTAATTTTGACTGGCTGAACTGCTCTAGTTACACTCCAACTACCCACATTAACCTCCATAGATTTAACCAAATTATATCCACCCCAACCAGAACAGACAAAAACCTCCAAATGTGAATCCATCTTAGACTGGATTCTGTTATCTGACCCCACTCTAGAATAGCACTCTGGCTGTCTACCTGACAGTCTAAGTGATCATCAACCAACCTACCTAATTCGGAACAGACCCCATTACATAAGCCAACCCAACCTCAGAGTAATAAATAACAAAAAGACCTTTAAAACAACTGACTTCATCAAGCCACTACAAAGATGTAATTGGACACCCCTAAAACTACTATCTCTAGATGATGCCATACAGTACTTTAACTCCATTTTCCTGCAAATCCTAAACTGTCATGCCCCCTCCAGAACTATAAGACTAAAAGCTAACTATGCTCCATGGCTAACTAAAGATACTAAGCCTACAATAAAAGAGAGGGATCAGGCCTGGAGTCGATATCAAAAGAACAAAACCAGTAATCTGAGACAAACCTACCAAGAACTTTGAACAAAGCCAAAAACAAATTAAACTAGACAAAAGTAACTACTACAAAAACATGCAGGAAAAATATGCCAACAACCCTAAGAAATTCTGGGCTACAATAAATGGCATAATCCACCCAGGTAAATCCACCACCCCAGCTCCAGTACTACCAAACAACCATGACAACATTTCCACACAATTTAACAAGTTCTTTACCAAAACAGTCCAAACCCTTACCAATGCCCTCAATACCACTAGCAGCCCTATACCAGGTGCTAGCAAAACCCACCCTACTACTCCAAAGAATACCACCAACTTTTCCCTACACCCTGCACCCACTAAAATTATTTCAGAGCTCCTTAAGAAACTCAAACCAACCACACTAGTTGCGGACACCCTACCAGACGAAATCCTTCAGATATAAGCAGACGCCATAGTCTATCCCATGTTCATCCTCATAAACAGGTCACTTGCAGAATTCAAAGTCCCGACCCTGTGAAAAACATCACACATTATTCCACTGCACAAAGGGGGCAACTCCTTAGAACTCACCAACTACCACCCAATCGTAATACTCTCACCTCTATCCAAGATATTAGAGAGAGTTGTACATTCCCAACTACTTCGGTACCTCTTACAAAACAACTTAATCTCCAAAACCCAGCATGGCTTTAGACCATCCCACAGCACCACCACAGCATTACTATCATTTACAGATATAGTTAACCACAATAGAAACAAGGGACTATTTGTATCTTCCATTTTCTTAGACTTATCTAAAGCCTTTGACATGGTAAACCATAACATTCTTCTCCAAACTTTATCTGTCCTAAGCCTCAGCTCCTTCACTATATACTAGCTACTTATCTGGTCGACAGTAGGAATTCCTATGGCATGTCCAACTGTCCCCCCTGCTACCAGTATCCATAGGTGTCCCTCAAGGATCCATCCTTGGCCCACTATTGTTCTCACTATTCAACAACCAAATCAGTTCCTCCTTACTCACAGCATCAGTAGTACAATACGCAGATGACACCACTTTATAAGTCCCACCCCACATTAAAGGGACTGCAAATCCTCACCCCAAACTCTTTTACTCTAGCCGAAACATGGTTCACAATCATCAAACTTATCCTTAACCCCAAAAAAATCTAAATTAATTATTTTAGGCTGAGGTCATGCTCCCCCCTCAACACTTTCACCATTCACTCCAAAGATAACATTCAAATCACTCCAACTGCACATACTAAACAGTTAGGAGTAGAAATAGACAATAACCTCAAATTTGACATCCATATAGCACAAACCATTAAGAAAGTTAATAAAAAACTAGGACTTCTCTATAGGAACAAACACTTTATAACTAAACAAACCAAAGCTACTATTGCAATAACTCATCTCTTATCCATCCTTCTCTATGCCTCTCCTATCCTTACTAATCTCCGTCAGAGTGATCTGAACAAAATGGAATCTTGTTGTAACAAAATAGCCAAGTTCGCTACTAAACCTCATACAAATCCCACCACTGTCTCACCCTTAACCAACTCAATTGTCTCAAGCTACCTTAACTACTTCTGTTTAATCAACTCACAATAGCGCATAATCTCTCCTACCTTCCAGAAAAAAACCCTGCACTTCAAAATATAATTAACCCCCACTATTCAATTTAAGAAACTCCTGAGAACCCACTTCTCAAACAATTGGCTTTGTTCATGCTACTCCCCACGTTAATTTGCACCAATACCATGTTCAAGGATTCTACTAAAGGTCCCCTAATTCCTTTCACTGTAAAGCTTAATAATCACTGGTTATTTCTGTAACAAAATATTGAGAGTACTCATAATTTAGAAAGAAAAAAAAATTATTGTGTGTTTATATTTTATATTCTATATAAACCCTACTACCAGAATGCTGTATGCTGACTTTACTAAAGGAATTGTTAATCTTTAAATAACTTATGTTTCTATGGAATCTATATCTCTGTATGATATTCTTGTGTAATTTCTTTATGACATGCTATTGGAGCTTTCCTCCCTGGGCCTCCTCTGAAAATGGATGCATGTCCAGCCGGACTTTCCCAATTTACAAATGTAAAATAAAATTAAATAAATAAAAACATCCCGCTAACTGGCCTAGCAGTGTCACAGTCAATATTGTTCAACAGACACTCCAGTAGTAGTCATATGTGAGCCGTCCTTACCTGGGGTGACTCAGGAGCTTGAACTGTGATCTGTGTCACTGCAGACAGACCCAGATGCTATGGCCATAGGTGCTGATCAGCAATCTATTAGTATAGCAAGTCTTGTTGGGACAAATTTGTTCAACTTCCTATTTCCCATTATTACATACCTTCTACTGCATTCCATTACATGCTTACTTGTTTGACATACCTTTTTTATTTCAAAGTATTATTGATTTTGTTTGATTATTATGTTTGGTCTGTTCCTCAGACAGTTTATGTCCTTAGCAAATCAATAGCATACTCTGGGGACTGCAGTCAGTAAATGCTAACATCCATTTGTGTTTCTGACTTCATATGCCTCAGGAAAGATATGTGACAACAAACCCTATAACAACAGCAACATTTTCAGTTTATAACAGCAATATTTCAATTATGCTCCCTGGTTTTGGGCGTCTGTCCCCCAAGTAAGTCAGGCTTTGTCCAGATGTCATGCAGTAAGAGGTTGATAGTTATGGTATGTCATTATTTAGTGCCTTCATTCCTGATAACATCCCAGTGATGTAGCAGAATGCCAGACATGCTATGAGGAAGAGGACATCTATATGAGGACAAAGCCTTGACATTTGATGAGGATCTGTGCAGCTGAGAGGTCTATGTATGTCTGGTGATTATCAGGCTGTCAGGATTGTGTAGCAGTGTAGTGTGCAAATGTTAGTTGAGCTGTGTAGGGTGGCGTGATAGATGTAAGTGTTATGGCTCCTCTTCTACCCAACTGTCCAGGCTGCTCCCGTTTTTGATGGTCTATCAGCTGTATATGTGTGTAGGGGCAGACTGAGACATGTCCCGTACCACCTCAGGATTCCTACTACACTGTGACTTGGGGAACTATATGTAGGGGTAGTGTGTGAGTGGCAAACATGATATATTTGTTCACGCAGTCTTATACTGTAGTGTTCATTCAGCTTAACAGTATGTCACTGTGACTGTGGTGGAACTGGTTGCGGGTATACAGTGTTACACCGGTGTCTGTTTTTCACTACTGTTACATCCCTGTAATGCCTGATATATTTGAAAATGCATGTGTAATTCCCCATAGCTGATTTGGGGTAGTGTTGTGTCAGTCTGACTGTAGTTAGGACGGTGCTTGTTGACATGCTTAGCAGCTCAATGTAGTTTCACTAATGTCATGTTATGTCCAGATATGCATAGGGAGATCCATTGTCTAGCTCATATTTTTGGTCTGGTCCCTATAAGTGTTGTGTATTTATGGCATATCAGTGGGATGATATGAGGATAAAAGTCACTAACTACTGAGAAGCAAATGAGTCATGCACTTGTGCTATTTCAATCAATATATGTTAGAACACAATGTTACTGCAACAAGTGTCTCAGCTTATCTACTCAAGTGTTTCAGATATGTCCCTATTTTCATGGGTTTCTCCCCCCACTTTGTCAAGCTTGGTTTAGATTAGTTGCACTAAGGGGTTATGAGCATACCTGTCAAATGGATGGGTTATTTCAGAATGTCTCAGGTTTATTGTTCATACTTTTGGTGTGTTCCACAAATTACTTGTATTTCTCTGGTAAATCACTGTGATGATCTGAGGATTTCTCTTGGTAAATGATGACATACATTACAGTGCTAGACCTCATATCCTTCAGAAAATGTATGCTGACACAAACCTTGTTACTCTAGCAGCTTTCTACATTTATAATAATAATAATAAACATACGTCGCTAGATTTTTGGCCCATTGTCCCCCCATTTTGGCAACCTTTGCCCAGATGTCTTGTATCTTGCACTAAAAGGTTGAGAGAGATGGTACTGAGGTATGACTGTACTGCATGTTATACACACACACACACACACACACACATATACATATATATATATATATATATATATATATATATATATATATATATATACATATACACACACACACACACACACACACACACACACACACACACACACACACACACACACACACACACACACAGTGAATATAAAAAGTTTACACAACCCTGTTAAAATGCCTGGTTTTCATGATATAAAAAAATGAGACCACAATAAATCATTTCAAAACTTTTCCCACCTTTAATGTTACCTATAACCTGTACAATTCAATTGAAAAACAAACAATTCTGTTAGGGGAAAAATATAAAAAAATAAAAAATGTACAATACGCTGGTTGTGTAAGTGTGCACACCCTTAAACTAATACTTTGTTGTGTGTGACCACCCTAGCACCTTTATATATATATATCTATATATATATATATATATATCTATATATATATATATATATATATCTATATATATATATATATATATATATATATATATATATATATATATCTGTATATGTGTGTGTATATATATATATATGTATATATATCTCTATATATATATATATATATATATATCTATATATATATATATATCTATATATATACACACACAAAACCTGAGTGATTCCACAGAATTTTTTTCACTACTGTTGAATAACTGTACTGCATGGTATGTTTGGAAAATCATCAGAAATTTTTATAGCTCCAATGGTGTAGTGGTACATTGCTCTGACTATAGTGTACAGTGTCCTGTGTTTATGACTTGCTGGGGATGATTATTTTGTTAAGCAGAACAGTGGCTGATGGAGACAGAGTGATTAAAGCAGCTTTGAGCAGCGTTAAGTGTGTTTGTGTGGGTTTTCATGAAGCTAAACGATGCCAAGATATGGTTAACCGTAGATATGTTTAATCCATTTTGGCTTTACTTAGCATCACGCAAACTCCCTTACTATTGCTTACTCCCACTTACACCTGCACTAATTTCATTAAAAGAAAAGAAAAAGGGGTAATAGGGAAGTGGTGAAAATGGGGCACATAGAGGGGAAAACAATATGAAAGGTAGCAAGGGATGTGCAGGACTGGTTTAGGGAAGGTCCATAGTTGTCCAGTTCTTATACAGCAACAACTGTGCATCCATATAGGTGAATTTGGACAGCCAAACCTCAGAGAGAGGGGTGAGAACAGAAATGTGTTGTCAAGCCAATTGGACCGGATTACATGTGTCCAGTGGACACATGCATAATGGACTGATATATATGAGGCTATATGTTTTTTGGGACAGATGCCTTTTTTATTTTAGGTGTGAGTGGGATGTTGAGCAAGGGCTGTAAGTATGTCTATGGATGTATTTTTGGTAGGGAGACAGACAAGACAGCAGACAGGAGTGCTGTATGACATGTGGGGGTAAACACCTGGGACAGGGTGAGTGGTTGGAAATCAGAGGCTCATGATCCCCCATATGTATACAATGGGACTGACATCCCAACCCACATGCAGTCACCACTGCACCATCACAACCACAAACTGTAAAAGGGGGCAGGGGAGATGGTGACCTGTACAGTGATGGCTATGTGGTCAGATATTACCAAGGAGTATGGCACTGTAGGGGTGCTAGAGTGGCTACTCATGTTGGGTAGGACCAGCTACAGGATATTTCCACCTGTCCTAGGAGTGATGACCAGATGCCTTGCAATAAGAGGCTCAGAGGTATGTGATATCATTATTTAGTGACTGCACTTCAGGGATCATCCCATTGACTTAGCAGACTCCTGGAAGTGGTATGCAGTAGTGGCCATGGATATGGTCACACATCTTGAAATTTCTGTGGAAATCTGTACATATGAGAGTTATGTATGTCTGGCCATTGTGAACAAACTGCCAAGATTGTGTAGCAGTGTTGTGTGTAGATGTTTGATGGGCTGAGTAGGGAGAGTAGCAGAAGTGAATGTCATAGATCCTTTTTCTGTTTGACTATGCATGCTGCTACAGCTGTTGGTGGTCTGTCAAGTGCGTATGTTTGTAGAGGCAGACTGAGAAATATCCTGGAACAGCTTAGGATTCTCAATACACTGTGAGTTGGGCCAGTATATGTCAGTGTAGTGTGTGACTGGCAATAAGGATATGTTAGTTCAGACAGTCGTTCTACTCTACAATTTATTTTGGGTACCGGTAAGTTGCTGTGGTAGTGGTGCAAATGGGTGTGGGTGGATATTTTTGCACCACTATCTGCTTTTCCCTGCAGTTTCATTCCTGTAGTGCATGCTATATTTGGATATACATGGTTAATTGCCCAGAGCTTATTTGGGGTAGTGCCGTGTTGGTCTTCCTGTGGATCAGAAGGTGCTGAGAAACATGGTTGGCAGCTGTCATGGGTTTTTCCATTATTTTACATGACTGCTGCCATACCTCTCAACTATCCACATGTCTAGACACTGTCCAGATGAGTGGCTCATATGTTTGATCTGTTGCCATAACAGCTGTGGGTTTCTGAGGAATCACTGGGATGATATGAGCATTGACATCAGTAAATAATGACATTCTTTTGTGCTTCAGTCCTGGAACCTATCTGGAATTATATGTTAAAGCATACCATGCCACTCTAGCAGACTTCTACGTGTATGACAGCCATATTTCAAAGATGTCACTATTGTTTGACCTTAATCCAACCACTTTGTCGGGCTATTTGCAGTAAGAGGTTGTTTATTTATATATATATATATATATATATATATATATATATATATATATATATATATATATGAACATATGTACATATATTTCTATATCTATACATATATATATATATATATATATATATATATATATATGGATATATATATATATGGATATATATATATATATATATATATATATATATATATATATATATATGTATATATATATATATATATATATATATGTATATATATATATATATATATATATATATATATATATATATATATATATATATATATAGATATATATGATGCATGAGTATGTATGTATGTATGAGTAAATCCCCCCATGAGACCTATAGTGTTTGGGAGGGGGTGGTGTACTGAGCCCTACTCCTTATATGTTAAGAAGTTGCTTAGACCTGTACTGGATAAAAATATCATAATCCTTAAGGATACCAAACAATTCCTGTTGGATTTATACAGTTACTCCAGTGCTTCTCAGTTAAATTTAGATGCACATTTCGTGACACTTAATGTGCAGTCATTGTTCACGGTTATTCCCAATAATTTGGGTATAGAATCAGTTATGCAGTATTTGAGTAAGCATAGTAACTATGATGCTAAGCAGGTGGATTTGATATGCCTGTTTTTGGAAGTAATACCTCAGAATAATATCTTTGTATTTGAACAAAATTTCTACCTGCAGTGCGATGGCGTAGCTATGGGAATTTCTTGTGCCAATAGCTACGCCAACATGGTGTTAGCATGGTGGGAAGAAGAGGTATTGTTTGTGAATGACAGTTATAGGAAGGATGTATTATTTTATTGTCATGTTGTTGACAACATTTTTTTTATTTGGAATAGCAAACCTGATGCCTTAGAGTCTTTTGTATTTGTGATGAACCACATGACTAATTATCTTAGGTTTACCATGAATTTCTCCCCCACTAGAATACAGTTTTTAGATGTCTATGTAGAGAAGGTGATGGACTGCCGTGTTAACACTGGAATATATAGAAAACCGTGTCATAGAAATACACTGTTACACAGATGCAGCATGCATCTATATTATATATTTAGAAACATCTTCAGGGGGCAAGGGATGAGGATTTCTCGTCTTAATGGAACAGACTCCGGATACAAACATGAGTTGCTGGAGTTTAAAGATAGATTACTTGAACAAGGATACAACTATGTAGAGATAGAGAAGGGCCTTTTAGATATGGATTTGATTAGAGAACGGAGGGCTGCACCTTATTTCTCTAACTATTCGGTATCTATGAGTGAAGCAAGAAGTATACCATTTGGTGTTAGAATTCCAATGCTTTATACTACTGTCAATGAAGTTATTTTTGACATTCTTAGTAAATATTGGAATATTCTTACCACTGATAATGATATCCAAAGTATAGTTGGAGACAGACCAATGTTTAGGTTTAGTAATAAACCAAATTTGAGAAGAATTCGTTGCCATTCTGTACATGAACATGAAATGAGTGATTATTGTGGAACTAGACCATGTGGGCGTTGCAATTTCTGTGGCTTCATTGAGGTTAATAATCGGTTTGTTCATCCGGATTCAGGACAGGAATATAAATTTAGGGTAGCTGCGGACTGTGGCTCCCAAAATGTGGTATATCTGGCAGTTTGTCAAACATGGTCCTCATTCTATATTGGCAAGACCAACAGGGCTTTTCAATATAGAATAAGGGAACATCTGTATGCCATTAGGATAGGACATGCTAATAATGCCTTGGCGAAACATGTTAAAGCTATTGGTCAAGAGCATGTTTTTCATTTTATGGTCATTGATATTGTCAGAGCCATTATTAGGGAAGGATAAGGAATGGCACTGAAAAGAAGGAGATGGGTTGGATTATGAGATTGATGGTGGACAGGGGCATGGGCCTTAATGAGAAGGCCTCCCTCAAACCAGTTCTCGGGTCCAGAAAGCTGGTTGTAGGGTGATTTTAGTACTCCTGATCCATCAAGGCCCTTTTATTATTAATATTATTATTTTCGTTATTGTGAAAAATAGTGGAAGCTTTTTGCTTCATTGTCTTTTTATTAGATAGTTTTTAGTTTGTCAGTCCCATATTCTAGCCGTTTATGATTCGTATAAGTTTAGTTATAGGTATCTCTCCTATATAATTATTAAGGAGACATAACTAGTTCTCAGTTCAGGTCAGTTAGTTATGGGATCCCAGCTGCATATGCTTTGTATAAGCTCAGTTATATGCATTTTTTATACAATTATTAAGGAGACATAACTAGTTCCATGATATTATTGCTCCTGATCTATTTAGGCTGCTTTTATTACTGTGCAATATAGTGGAAGCTTTTTGCTTCAATGCCTTTTAACATATGTTAATTTTCTATGCCAGCTGTTTGAGCTTAAATATATGTATCTTTTATATATTTTTTAGTGTTGATGCATGTTTAACTAAGTTATTGCTTGTGCTTTTTATAATTGTTATAACCTTTATTATTGTATAAATTGCTTGAGTTACATGATTAGGAAGACTATATAAGACCAGGATATGAGGTATAGGTGTTTTTGGTCTGATGAAGCAGTATGTGAAAGCGCTTACCAGTGTACACCAATAAAGGATTGATACTTTGAAGAAGACTGGCTGATAGTATTATACGTGGTTGCCTCTGTTGTATATTTGCTGCTGTTCTTGTGTTATACTTTTTGGTTCCCTATGGAGAGGCATTTGCTCTAGTTGGTGTTTTGAATTTTCTGTACATTACTGTTACCAATTACAATGTGTACCTAAGATGAAGTGTTTTTAGTGTTACCACTGTTATTCTGTTATGCTCTACTGCTACTACTAGTTATTTTAACTCTTTAGACAGGATAACAGAAGAAGTGTGTATTCCTTTTTAAATGACAGGTTATGTCATTATAAAGCAATTAAAATATTTGGCATCAATAGGCTAATAGGTGAGTACTAGGCCAGCTGCCTTTGCAGGCCATTTTAAGCCAAGTCAGTTTACCTTTTGGTGTTTGAATTAATTAATCCCATTGGGTGCTAGATTGGCCTTAGCCATTGCATGGTAATGATTATATAGTATCCCTATGGAGAATAATGGGGATCATATCATAGATAATTTGAGGGGGACCCATGGGATAAAGCATTTATGTGCTGCTTCTGTTCATTTGTAGTACAGAGGGACAATCATGTTGTAAATTTTCTGTTTTTCAGCCATAGATCCTAGCTGTGCTTGAAAATAGATAGGGAATGAGCTTTGTTTTACTTGGAAGGGTAGTCTGTTCCAGAGCAGTAGTATCCTTTACAAGATAAACCTGTCCCTCCCAAACCATTCTGCTAATGTTACAGAAGAAGTTTAAATCCCTAGAATGAGTATTTCTGATGTCGTTTCACTTGCTGTTGTGCAGTAAATCCATCAGTATTGGGTTGAAGGATGCCTTGTGTACCAAACATGGGCTACCTTTTAGCAATGTGCAAGATAAAGAGTATAATGACAGTACCTTGAGTTGGTCCATGCAGGACATATTGTTTAGGCCTTGTATCCTTTTAGTAAGGTATTTTTGTCTGTGTTTCAGTTGCTGCATGCATCTGGACAGATACATGCCAAAGGGGGCGTTATACTGAATGATTGTCCTAATGAAGGCTGAGTAAAGTATGGCAATGACATCCACAGGTCAAGACACAATCCGTTTGTTTAAAAGCTGTGCAATATAGAAGAAATTTCTTATGAAAATAGACAAATGCTGGTCAAAAGTTAGGTTACTGTCTACATAAGTTTACAAATCCCAAACAACTAGGTCAACTGTTAGGGGCATATTGTCAATGTGCTAGTTTATCGTGGAAGATGTCTTCCCAAAGGATACATTTTTGGCATTTTGTTTCAGTCCATGATTTTTAGTTTCAGTCCATTATTTTGGCACCAGTTATTTATTTGGGACAAACCTTCCTGTAGGATGGCAAGTCATTTGGGGATTCAGTGACTACTCCTAGTTTGCTGTCATCTGGAAACTTAGTCATCCAGAGCCCTTTGGTATTGGCTTTTACATCAGAGCAGTAGATACCAAACAGGAAAGGTCCCATCACAGAACTCTGGGGTCTCCACTGGTGAATGCTCTCTTTGTGGAGGCAACTTCTCTTTTTTTGATTTCCTGCATCCTATCCCTGAGCCAGCTGGGAATCCATCAGGTGACATAGGGGTTTATTCCTAGTTTATTTCAATTTTCTACTATTCCTAAGTGGGGAATTGTATCAAAATATTTGTCCAGGTTGAGGTATGTGGTGTGTTCTGTTTTAACTTCATCCATTTCTTTAGTGACCTTTTCAAAAATGTCTACCAGTCTGAGTAAACAATGACATCCATTGACAAATTCAGACGGAGATGAGTCCAGTATTTGGAGGTTCCTTGTGTCCTTAGTGATTAGATCCATGATGCACTTTTCCAGGGCTTTGCATATGAGGCTGGTCACTATATGGAAGCTGAGGTTGAAGAGTGCTGCTGGGGGGTGTACTAAATCATGCTTCGTCCTATTTAAGATGCATCAAGGAATATTGTCTAGACCAACTGATGCAGTATTTTTAGCTTTTGATAGCGCTTTTAGGACTTTATATTATGTGATAGTTGTAGGTGAGCCAGTTTCGGGTATATCTTGAGTAACAGGTGTAGGGAAGAAAGGGGTAAGTTACGATTGAATTGGTTGACTACTAAGTTGACTATATTTTCAGCCTCAGTGAAGGTAACATCATTCATACTCAGCTCAGAGCATTGCTGCGTTGTGCCTTTGAGATTTCAAACATAAGTAAAAAACAGCAAAGCGATTGTCTTTGGCTCAGTGCTATCATTATTCTTAGAATGATTATCTTCTTCATCATCTTCTACTTCTTCTTTTTCATCTTCTTATTCCTCTTAACTGCAGACACTTTCGCACCAATCATAAAAGGCTGCAGTGTATCATATTTCACAATCCAGTCAGTAGGAAAGTCTGGCAGCAGCTGAAGATTGATTATAGACTGCCACAGAGGCTTTAACTTCTCAAAATGAATACCACTGGAAAAAAGAGACAATTTTTTTTCCTTTGCTGAGGCTGCTGTTTTGATTTAGGAAATCTCTAACTTGCAGAGAAGTTTAAATCAAGACTACTGTACTTTATCTTTTGTTCACTTCTGTTAGGCTGCAACATCCATACTGGATTTCACTTGAAAAGCATTTCCACAAGTGTCTTTATTTTGTATTTCTTTTATTCAATAGGAGTTTGCTTTTGTTGATTTGTAATAGAGCTGTGCTCCTGGAAGCGGCACAAATTAACTGCTTTGAAATCTGGTACTGGATTTGACTTATAAAACAGTCCCACCATTATCTGGGAAATAACTTTTATGTACTTTTTTATACATTAGAGCATGCTGATGCTAATTAAAGGGCTGTTTTAGGATAAGGTATTTTCAGTCTATAATTGGTCTTGCTGACTCCTGCAAGTAAGAAAAGGTGCTACTGTTTGTTTCTGTGAATGACTTCTGATGCATCCCCAAAGACCATGTGAAAAGTGACATTATGAACAGCTATGAGTATGTAAGGCTGGAAAGAGATATTAGTGGACAAATGTATCCCTAATGGCCTTAAAGACAAGTCACAGTGTAATCCTAAGGAGTCTTTAGGACACTGAATAAAGGGACACTGCTTCTACCCTGTACTTGTAACTCTTGTCTTTTAAGCCTGTGATCTTTACTAGTTAGGAATCTTCAAGGTCTTTCTAGTTGTTTGATATGCATTGTAGGATACATCTGAAAAGAGTCATTGTATTCAATAATAAGGCTGATCTATGTGTAATATAGAAATAACTTCCTTTGGATTTAGATGAGATACCTTTTTCGATCAGCTGCACCCAGTAAAAAATGTCCTAACTACTGCTGTTTTATAATGATCAAAGGCAAGGAAATTATCTATGCATATTGAGACATCTCTCACCACACCTTCATCTAGAATCAGGGTGTTATCTTTGCAATAAGATGGATGAAGGGATTGTTTACCAAATGCAATAATACTGCACTTTTTAGCAGTTTATTCTAACCTGCTCTTGAGTACCAGTTGTTGAGGTGTGTATTACAGTTGGGATTCTGAATATCAGAGAGGAACCTGAGAAATACACCATGTTTCCAGTCCTATGCACACAGCGTACATCAATTTAGCTTATGATTTTAACACTACATCCCATTCTAGCATCTTTGGATAAACTTGTTAAACTCAGTATAAATCCCTATATATACCCTGATGGATTGCCAAATGCTTCACTAATAGCACTATATTAGAGGTTATAGCACTGCATCCTTCAAGACAGTTATCATATGTGGTGTACCCCAATCATTTTTTTTAGATCACTTCTATTGGGCATTTACTTCTCTGATGTCGGCACTGACACTGAAGGCCTCAGGCTGACCATGTTCCAAAACAACTGAAAATGTAACCATTGTCTGTTCCATTGAAGAAATTCAGATTATCTAATGATAAACACATGGTGCCATAATTACGGTTTAAAGTTGAACACAAAAAATGTAGCATCCTCAAGTTTGAGAAACAGAAACACTTCCACATCTGCCACAAAAATGACATCTACCTTAAGATAGCCACTGTCATATGAGAAGTGCACATCACGGCTATGAACTCTCTGAGCACATGTATCTTCTCTTCTTAGAAAAGCCTTTTAGCTCACTGACATGATTATTAAAAATATCATCTTTCATTCAGTAAAGATCACTATTCACTTGTACTCTTCTCTCACCAAGCACAAACTACAATCCAGTGCACCTGTTATCATATCCCTGTCCAAAAACTTAACCCAGCTTTAGAAACCCTTGCAATTCCTCATTAAAAATCATAGGTATCAACTCCTTAAGTTACTCTGAGTGTGTAAAATCCCTGTCTCTCTTCTCTGTCTCCTGCAGATTTCTGCACAGTGATCTATGCCTGGGCCTACAAAACTACAAATGATCAAATCCTGTTTGATTGACTGCATAACCATTGTAATTTTGAGATATGCAATTGCAGGAATTAGAAATAAAAATTAAGGGGCTAAAGAAGACCAATGAATGTCAGTAACCATTATTCCCTGAAGTTAATTTTGCAGAGGTTAGGCTCTCCTGCGCACTCACCACACACTACTTATTTATTATAACATCAAAATTGCCATACCTCTAAGAATACCGAATACTGTGAGACAGAGAGAGAGATATGTAACTCACTATTTTCACATATTCAGGATCAGTATTCCAGGACTCTGTCTTATGAGTTTCAGAATTTAAAACTACTTCCATTCAGAAAACTGGTAACAATACAAATACAAGATCAATGGGCATATAGTAATACTACAATGTAAATAGGACTTAGTGGCTTGATAGCGATCTCTGCAAAAAATATTCTCTACCTTAGTCACAATCTCCAGCTTTCCATAAAGCAAAGCACAATTCTTGTAACTTCCAAATGCAACTTAAAGTGTATTGGTCCAGTCTATAATCATTCAATTTATTTTTAATATTCTTCATGTTAAAGTTGCAAGTTGCTTTGTAAAAACATGAAGATTATATATTTTTTTTAGTTCCACTGTTTTTCTCATATTTCTCTCTGTAACTGTACCCACAAAATAATGTCATGACTGGTATTAGACAATAATTTACATATAAATGCAAAGCACTATGGGGAAACGAAAACAGCTGACCTCGTTAGAAGGGCAGCTTTTACCTACATTGTAGTTCCATTGCTACATTATTACATGTTAATTTTCAGTCTAAACTGTTCCACTTGGATAAATTAATTGACAGTTTGTCTTTCTAGGAAGTCAGAAAATACTACTGCTGCATTGTATATGAACATACAGCAAACTAAACATTAATTTAGGTAGTGCATCAGTGTGGGCTTAGTCATCCATGATGTCCTGACAGTGATTTTCAGCTCTCAGAAAAAAAAAAATCAGGAGACCATTCTTATACAAAATAAAATGCAAAAGCAAACACTTTTTGCACCAAAAACTGTATAATTTGGCATTTGTTTATTTATTTATTTATTTATTTGACTATTTATTTGAATTTGTTAACCTGAGTAGAACATTGATTACAATTGTTCAATTTCAGTCAGGGCCTAGAGAAAAGTTACAGCAATAAAATTAATTTATGCAATGCAGACAAATTGTCAGTGCAATACAATGTGTTCAACAAGGTTAGAGTAATGCAACAATAATGTAAGTATAGCTAAGGTTTACTAGAAAAGCTCACCCACACTCTGCAACAACTTGCTGTGAGAGAAAGGTTGGTTTGTTTTTGCTTTCTTGTATTTTGTGTTGCTTTATTGCCTTCTGCTATTTTGTATATTGTGATTCATTTTCTTTACACTGTTTTACTTGTGTTCTGCTTTTGATTGCATTTTAAACTAGGAAAGAGACCACATCTGTCTCTCTTGTGAGTCACACAGAAATTAGAACAGGTCAGTTAAGGTTAATTACCTGTGAACTTATAATGGAGTTAGGAACTAAACCTTCTCTTTAATGGGTAAGATAAAACATTACAAGACTTTACAAAAAAGCTCACCTAGACTCTGACACAAGTTACTGTAAGGGAAAGGTTAGTTTGTTTTTCTTTCTTGTATTTTGTGTTGCTTTGTCACCTTCTTTCTTTTTGTATATTGTGATTCATTTTCTTTACACTGTATTTTATTTGTAATCCACTTTTAATTGCATATTTAAACTAAGAAAGACACCACAGCTATGTATCTTGTGAGTCACATAGAAACTGAGTTTTTCTCCACCATCGCACCCTGTTGATGATGTGGTTTTAAACTTGACTGTCTTTCTAGTTACCTGCACCATTATGTTAATTTGACCATATTATCTCCTTCCCTCTCTTCTTTCATTGGATATTGTGAGCAAGCACAAAATTATCATTTTGTGAAATCACTCCCCTTCAACTATTTAAATTTAATGGCCATCCCACTGCATTTCATAGTACCAGAACACAAAAGTGCCCACCCCTTCCAATCTATCTTTCTCTTTTAAAATTAGTGGCTTCCAACTTAGATAGATAAAGCTTAAGTTACCCACTCTTTCATATCTAACTGCTTAGTGCAGACTGCATCTTTTAGGGTATTAACCCATTTTTCCATCTTACCTTTAAAATCTGCAACATCTACTCCAAGACCACCAATTGCTAGTGAACCAACATTCTGCCTCTCAGTAGTCTTCTTGGGATTAGTGCTTCTGTTTTGCTCCCGGTGAGAGAAAGAGCAAAGGAGCATTGTTTCTTGGGGACTGTTGATCACCGGAAAGCCTAATAAATGCTTCATAGGTGCCAGATTGAAATGTGTGCTTATATTTTGTTCCTGGTGAGAGAAGGAACAGAGTACATAGATTCCTGACCCTTTCTAGTTGGGAACTGAGTGTCTGTGCTTGACCTTTCTGATTGCTGTCATTGCTATTCAATACATCTATTGGGAAAAGGCTACAAGAAGCCTACAAACCCTTACATCATCTGGACAAGACTGTGGATCTCCAAACAGACTGTAGCCTGCTTCTCATCTTGGGATTGGTGCTACTGTTTTGCTACTGATGAGAAAAGAAGCTAAGGAGCACTGTATCCCAGTAGAGTGAAGCTGTGGTAGACCAACACTAGTAGTAGTCAGGCAGTAGCCATTCAGGTGAGTCTCCTCTTTTAATCATTCTGGACAATCTGTTTATTTCTTTTTCTGTAAGTAATGCTTGATTTGCTTCTAACTTCAGAATATCTTCTTAAATACTTTATCTATAAATCATCAGGCTCAACTTACTAGTTTTTTCCTCAAGTATTTGGCCACAGACACATTGAGTTGACATTTTTTCTGTAAAAGCACCAGTGAAATTTCACCACATAGGACAACTAAAACGTGGTGACAAGCACTGCCCCCAGATTTGCAAACCCGATATTCTTGACATTACTTTATATTCTCACTCCAACTGTCTAATCAATAAAAATGATCTGTTGTCATGGATATGAACTTTCCCACCATCTTCTTTACCACCTTGGTGGATATGGGTATTCTAAAGCAATGTATAAATTGCCTTATGCTTACTGACAACCGGATAATTCTCACACAAACTAATATGCTATGTGAGACCTGTATTTTCACTGGAGGCAAAGCCCTCACAGAAAAGCACTCCTAATGTCAATAAGGTTGTCAGTAGTACACACGCTGTACCCATCACACACAATACAAAGCAGATACATAGACTCAGATATGCTGAGGCACTTAAATGTAACCTTCTAAATGCATAAGACCTCCAAGACAAAGTACACATAACAAACACCCTCAGTGACCCCAAATGCACTCTTTCAAAACAACACCCACATCAACACATGCAGTCATATCTTATGGAGTCTCTGCTTCTAAATCCATAAAGCAAGTCACCACAGAATCCAACATTCTAGTCATTGGAGACTCCATTGCAAGATGCACTGATGTCCCACTCACCAGGCTGAGTAAGGAGAAACTCACAGTCAGTTGATTATTAGGGGCCAGGATCCACCACATTATGCAAGCGCTCATGTCATTGGACCCCAAGTACCAGTATGACTCAGTCATTGTCCATATGGGTGTAAATGATGTGAGACATACCTTCCTAGACTATATAAACAGAGACATCATGGAGCTCTTGGAATATGTGGCCCAGGTTGGTATGACCCTAGCAGTGAGTAGTGTTCTCCCTTCTCCAAGAATAATGCCACAATATGAATAAAAGATGACTGACTTTAATAATTGGCATAGCTTGTCATTCTAAGTGAGTGCAATAGTTCTCATCATGGAAAAAGAAGGTTAATAGACCACGCTGCTTACCCTGGGATGGTCTGCACCTATTCCCCCTCTAGGCTTTTGAATATTAACAAAAACATTATCCTACCCCATGGTGCTTTTTTAGGCACTGCCAAACTGAAAGAACTTCTGATATTGCAAATCAAAACCAAGAAAATCTAAAGGTGTTACTGCTCAGTGCTAGGAGTCTAAACAAAAATGTACACTACCTAGAAGCTCTCTTCACCCAAGAGAATGCTGATGTTTGTGCAGTCACTGAGACATGGTTTAAAGCCTAGGAGAGCAGACCGACAGTGCAAGGTTATAATGCCTTTCACACATTTGCACCAGTTATTACACAGACAAGGACTAAAGGTAGAGGTGTTTTGATTTGCATCAAAAATAAATATACCCCACGGCTGATTAAACAGGACAATGCACTTGAGATTCTCCATGTTCAAATCACCATAAGAAAAATCCAGTACCACTTCCTTGCAAGCTATAGGTTCCACTCTTAACCCAGAAAAACTATACCATGTATTTAAACTTACTGGAAACACTCACCATTCAACCCAATACCATATTCATGGGCAACTTTAATTACCTTGTTATTAACTGGGAACCATATACAACACCAAATGTATAGGCACAGCGATTCCTGGATTTTTAAAACACAAACTCCCTGGACCAGATTGTCAGTACACCAACAAGGGGTGTGACCATACTGAAATCTGGTCCTCATCAACATGGGAGAATGCTGCACAATCTCCATTGTAATATCTTCTCTGGGAAGGTCAGACCACAAATGGTCTCCTTTGAAGTAAAAATAAAACCTGCAAACCCACCAAACATTTGAATATTCAAGAACTACTCTAAGGTTAACTTTCTACTATTAAGTGATAACCTGGAAAAATGTAATGCCCCATCAACCTTGAGAACACTTCTGCCTATGCAGAACTGTTTACAGAAACCATATACAAGCATGTTAATAGATGCATGGAGGCAGCTGTACCTACCCGGAAGAAGTACAGAACTAACTCAAAAAACAAGCCGCCCTGGTGGAATCACAAAATCAGTAAGCTGTACAACATAAGGAAGAAAATCATGGCAAAAATTAGGAGGTGCAGCACCCAACAGGATAAATTCACAGTCATCAAAGTAAACAAACAACTCGGAGGTTGAACATCTACCAAAGCCAAATTTGAGGCAAATTTGTCCTCCCAGGATAAGAACAACCACAAGGTATTCTTTAGCTATGTCCACAACCTCAAAGGCAATGCACAATTATGTGCAGAGCTCGTTGTAAATGGAGCCAGCTATACTGAGCCAAAAAATATAGCAAACCTACTGGCCAAAAATTCAGCTTCAGCTTTACCTCTCTCCAATTCAACCTTCCCTTAGGGAATACCATCAAATATAACTCCCCCTGCTATCACAAGAGAACAGGTCTTTAATGTTCTCTCTAAGACCAAGAAGAGTGCATCAGTGAGCCCAGAAAATATCCCAGGATGGTTTCTAAATAGCATGAAATATATTCTATCAGGCCGTCTGGAATTGCTATTTAAGTGTAGACTCCATGAATGAAGAACAGCAACAGTCATCCCTCTACACAAAGGTGGGCCATCTACTGACTCTGGAAACTAATGATCCATAAGTCTCACTAGACTAATATGCAAAGTCATGCAAAGAATTATCACGGAAATTATCAATAATGATATAGGAAACCTCCAGACACTGGACCAAACCCAATTTGGTTTCATCAAGGTCCTGCTCAACCTAGTGGACTTCTTTGAGAAGGTCACCAAAGTGATGGATGAGGGCAAAATGGCTCAAACTGCCTACCTTGACCTGGCCAAGGCATTTGACACAATACCCCTCTCAGGCATTGTTGACAAACTTAAGAGGTTAGGTACAAACACATATGTAACCTGGTGGATTGTCAGCTGGCTCACAGACATGACCCAGGAAGTTAGAACTGGGGAGTCCACCTCTACAAAGAGGCCAGTCACAAGTGGAATCCTTCGGGGATCAGTCCTGGGGCCACTGCTTTTTGTCATTTATTATTTGAAGGTAAGGCCAATGGCCTCTGGCTGAATACATTTGCAGGTGATTGCAAATTAGGAGCTGTCACTGAACTGCCCACCAACACAAATTTTCTCCAGGAAGGGATGACACAGACAAACAACTGGTGCCAGAGCCATGAACTAAAAGTAAATGCCAAGAAATGCATAAAAGTATCCTTTGGGAAGTCATCCACTATCATATTAACAACACACGCCTAGGAGCTGACCCAGTAGTCAGAGAGTTTGGCGGGGACACATAGTAATCTAACCTTTGACCATCGCATGTCTACAGTAGTGGGAAAATCATTCTATGTTGTGCAACTTATAAACAGAGGTATGGCATCTAGGTCCAAGTAAGTCACTGTTCCACTACATTTGGCCTTCATCAGACCTATTATTGAGTACAATGCCCCTTTTGGTATGTACCTAACCAGGCATATCCAACAACTGGAACATCCACAGAGGTTTCTCACTAAAAGAATACAGGGCATAGGTAACATGTCTTATGCAGGCCACCTCAAGGCCCTATACTTCTATTCTGGCTCCTACAGGCAGTTGAGAGATCATCTATGCCTGTCATACAAGGCATTGTCAGACCCCACTCTGATGGATCTCCTGCATGCCCGCAAAACAAACAGCATCAGAATTACCCATTCTAAAGACGTAAAAACCTTGCCTGTGATATAAAAAGGACCTGCTGGATAGACAGGTATATATCCCAGACACTAACCCTTCCCTGGAACAGGCTCCCCATCCATGTGAAGCAGAGTTCCTCTCTAATGCAATTTCAGTGTAATTTGGACAACTGCATGGGAACAGGAAATTCATCCCTGGTTTAGCACCTACATCTGTGATGGACACAGGCAGCCTGTAAATGATCTAGCTCCCAGGCTTCTGCTTGTAAATGTTCACCTCCTAAGCTCCTGCTTACACTTATCAAGGGCACCAGAACTTGTCAGAAATATGGGATGCATGGTTAGGCTTAAAAAGGCCTTTGAGGTCATTAGTCTAGTAAACAGCTATGAACCTATAAATATGAAAAATTATTTATGTTATAGAGTACAGTAATGTTTTAATACTTTTCATTACCACCATGGATTGAAATGGTATGAAATAATTATATTTAAAGTACTGATTGAGGTATTCCTTTGTTAATTACTTTTTTATATCTAAATCATATGAATAACATGTCCAACAGTTAGGATGTTCTAAGGTGCGTCATGTTCTGCAGGATGGCTGTGGATTAGACTTCATTAAACTCTCATCAAAGTGCTAATTTCTCCACTTTTGTTCTTTTTAAATGATATGGCATATTTAATCTTCAGTGAGACATGCTAAGAGCTGGTGCGTGTTCCTGCAGCCTGTGCTGCTAAGCACAGCATATTTAAAACCCATCTAATCAGCTATACACATACGTGTTACTGCGATTCATACAGAACAGCACAGATTACCTTTAATTGCATGCAAAGGCTGTAAGTCAACCTAAATTTTCATCAATAACTGTAAACCTGCTGTATTTGTCTGCAATTGGTGAAGTTTGGCAGCAATTACTGTTGAAAGTGTAAACTCTTTAAAGTAATTGAAGACAATTTTATAGTTGTAAAATATTAGCAAGCTACAGAAAGAGACATCCATTGTAGTGTATTTTTCCAAAGATCATGAATACTAATACATTCACCATGAAATATTCCCTGTAATAAGATGACTGCAGAGGGAAGCTGCTTACATGTAACATATGATATTTGTTATTTACAGCTGAATTGTCCATTTCTGCAAATCATAAATCTGAAGTAAGTGTGCATGGTAAGTATCC
The DNA here is from genome assembly GCF_019279795.1 of Protopterus annectens. NCBI lineage: Eukaryota > Metazoa > Chordata > Ceratodontiformes > Protopteridae > Protopterus > Protopterus annectens. The sequence continues at coordinate 868,437,923 of NC_056729.1, forward strand.
TGTACAACTCATTACACAGCACTCAGTAGTTTGCACCATTGTCTCAGTACCAGTTTAGTAAAATTAATTTTTTTCAAGGTCAGCTGCAGGAAGCAGCAGTTTTACTTTAAGAGCACAACTGGAAGATGTTAACCGAATGGCTGTTGATAATGTTAATGTTATTATATTCATGAGACCGCCGGATGACAGTGCCAGGGGTCGCCAAGTTTAGCACATTCCACAGCAGTTACATAACTTCTGCAGGAAGTGACACTGGATCACAAAGTCAAGTAGATGGGACATTACATTGCAGGTTGTACAGGGTGAAACTCCCATGCACTTCAACACTAGTGTAACCTCAACCACAGGAATAAGTTCTGGAGGGGATGGTACCATCTCAGAGATAGCAGTGTCTGCTGTGCAAAGTGGTGCCAGTGCAGATATCTGTTGTAACATCCTCCAGAAATTCAAAAATCATTGGCTGCACAACAAGTGTGCCGTGCATTGTTCAGTCACTGGCCACTGCCACAGAGAGTCAGGTAGCGATGGTCTGAGTAATTCAGGACGTACATGAGCGTTTTCAGTGCAACAATGAAATGTGATCCATAATCAGCAAGGTATTTTAATGGTCAAGAATTTTATTGAAATGAGAAGTGATTTGGTTGCTAGGCAGAATGATCTTATTGTATTTCTCCTTGAGATGGTTTTGGGGAATAGCATTTTTGCATTTGACAATAGATATTACCACCAGAGGCATGGCATAGCTATGGGCACACCTTGTGCCAATAGCTATGCCAGTGCTGTTACGGCTGTATGGGAATGCAAGTTTCTAGTGAGTTCTAGATGGTGGGGTCATAAAATTTTACCGACAATTTGTGGATGGCATTTTTATGGTTTGGACTGGCAATATACTGGAATTAGATGAATTTATCTGCTATCTTCATTCCACTACAGACTTTTTGTGGTTCACTGTCACTAAGTCCCATAATGAGATATCCTGTTTTGATGTTATGGTGAAGATGAAGCCTAGTAGTAATAGACTTATCACAAGCCTTTACAGGAAGGATTGTTACAAACAGTTCTGTCCATCTTAGCAGTATGTATCCTAAACGTGTTTGAGAATATGGTGAAGGGACAAATGTTAAGGGCTTCTAGACTACATATTAAAGACCAGGACTTTGAGGAATTTATCAGGATCCTGAAGGATGATTTTGAAGACAGTGGTTATAAGCAGAATGAGATAGTTAAGGGTATTTGTGGTGCCCACCAGCTTAGGAAGGGTGTTGGGAGACCTTATTTTATGACCCCCACCTGAGACCCACTTAGACAAGTAAGAGGGGACAACATCTTAAGAGTCCCTATGACTTTTTCCAGTGACATAAATAAGGTCAATGATGCAGTTAAAAAGAATTGGCATATTTTAACCTTTGATTCATCTATTGAAGCATTAGTTGACACATCTCCTAAGTTTTATTTCAGGAATATGGTGAATTTAAAGAGGTTGCTGTGATATCCAGATAAGTTGTGGTATGGCAATGGGGAGAGGGTACCAAAAATGTGGCACTTGTAATTTCTGTCAGTATGTTAGAGACAGCTAAGGCTCTTGCCACCCCTATAGTGCCTTTTTTAGGCAAAAGCACTTAACCAAGTGGATTTTTTACTTAACCAAGTGGATTTGTTACTTTCAAGATTTTTAGATTAAAACTGTGTTTTAGCCTTCTGGCTGCGTTTGTCATCTTTATTATTGGAATTGTTTCGCAGCCTGGATACTTGTGGATTATTTTGGTTACTTTTTTAGGCAAAGTTCAAAGGGCAAAACCACCACCAAAACAGGTACAAGCATGTAAAATCTGAAGGTAATGCTACTCAATGCTAGAAGTCTAAACCTCAAAATGCACTCTCTCGAGGCACTCCTAAAAATGGAGAACATCGATATCTGTGCAGTAACTGAGACCTGGTTCAAGGCTCCAGAGAGAACCCCTGCAATACCAGGCTACAAATCTTACCACTCTTTTCGGCCACCAAACCAGGACCGAAACATAAAGGTGGAGGAGTGTTCATAATCACCAAGGATATTCATACCACCAGGCTAGTTGCCCAACAGAATGCGTCTGAAATTTTCCAGGTGCAACTAACACTAGATAAGACTGCAATCCAAATTTTAGCTTGCTGCAGATCCCCCACCATGCCCCAAGATTCTCACTACACCTTTCTAAACATACTGGAAAATATTAAGATACAAACAAACACCCTAATACTGGGTGATTTCAACTGCACTGCCATTAAAAGGGAAAACTACTTGTGTACCAACACCTTTGCCCAACGATTCTTGGAATTCATAAATTCCAATGCCCTGGATCAAATAATTCAAAGTCCCACCAAGGGCTCCAATATCCTAGACCTGGTCATTACCAACATGGGAAATTGATGCTCCACACCTATCATCATATGGTTTAGAAAGGTGGAGGAGTGTCAATATTCACCAAGGATATTCACACCACCAGGCTGTTACGGTGGTGGTTTTGTCCTTTGAAGTTTGCCTAAAAAAGGCACTATAGGGGTGGCAAGAGCCTTAGCCAGTAACCTGAATCCCAGTGGCGACAGGTGTAGACCATCTCTGGCAAAGCATCGTGGTCTGTCAATCATGTCATCCCAGGCAGACAGATACTGCTCTGAGCTACAACAGAATGGCATTAAATATACTGATCCCAAGGATATTGCCAGTATCCTGGCAGATCGATTCAGTGCCAACTTCACCCTCCTCTCACCCCCTAAAGGGCCCATCTCAATACCTAAAGATTGCCAAATTCCGGTAATAACAGCCACACAAGTAAAAAACGCACTCTCCAAAGCTAAGAATACAGCATCCATGGAACTACCGCCCCATCAGTCTGACGAGCCTGATCTGCAAGGCCATGGAATGCATTATCATGGAACTTATAAACAAAGACATTGGCTGCCTTCAAACACTGGACCCCACCCAGTTTGGGTTTGTGAATGGCCGATCCTGAACCTGATAGATAGTCAGCCTTCAGAGCTGTGGACGAGGGTAAGGCAGTCCACACAGCCTATCTGGACCTCGGCAAGGCCTTCGACACCATCCCCCACTCTGGAATCATAGATAAATTTACTAAGCTGGGCATTAATCCCTACATCACTCGATGGATTGCTAACTGGCTTACTGAGAGAACCCACACTGTAAACGTAGCCGACTCCAAATCCAACTCCAGACAAGTGACAAGTGGAGTACCTCAGGGTTCAGTCCTGGGACCGCTCTTGTTTGGCATCTACATCTCTGAAGTACAGACCAACACAAAGGGACTCTGGCTAACAAAGTTTGCAGATGACTGCAAACTGGGAGCCATTATTGAATCCCCAAATGATGTGGATATTCTGCAAAAGGGCCTTACCGAAACAGATGCTTGGTGCCAGAGCCATGGGCTCAAGCTCAATGTCAAGAAATGTATAGTTATCCCCATTGGGAAAAAACATGTACCCATGAATTACCACAAAGGTGGCAGTACACTAAACACTGAAAGTGTGATAAGAGACTTAGGGTCACAGGTGGACAGTGGTCTCACCTTGGATAACCACATCACCACAACAGTCAGGAAATCCTTCTATGTGGCACACCTCATCACTAAGGGCTTTTCATCCGGAAAAAAGGAGGTCAATGTCCCACTGTACTTACCCTCATTAGACCCATTATAGAACACAATGCCACATTTGGTATGTATCTCTCAAGACATCTGCAACAACTGGAAAGACCACAGAAATACCTCACTAAAAGAATCACAGGCATATAGCAGATGCCCTATGCTGACTGTCTAAAAAAACTCCAGATATACTCTGTCACATATCGTCTACTCAGAGGCAATCTCTGCTTAACATACAAGGCCATGTTAAACCCAGAGCTGTTAGACATGCTACACTTAAAGAAATCCCAATCCCTCAGAGCCACACACTCCAGGGATCTAAACCTTGTCATCACAATGAACAAAACATGCTGGAGGGATAGGTTGCTGACCCAGAGACTCCCCAGACACTGGAATGGACTGCCCATACATGTCAAGCAGAACACCTCTTTGGCCCTCTTAAAAAGGAACCTTGACGATTGGATGGGAGATAGGAAATTCACCCCGGGGATCACGTCAGTTGCCCTGCTAGACAGGGTACCAGGGAAGTAAATATTCTGGGAAGAAATAGCTAGGGAATTGTTTTGGCTAGGCTTGTATAGGCCCTAGGGCCAATAACCTAGTACCAAACTATGAACCTGTGAGCAATGAGTTTGTTAATCCACAGACAGGGAAGAAATATTTTTTAAATGTTATGGTTAACTGTGACACCAGGAATGTTGTTTATATAGCTGTGAGCAATGTAGGTTCATAGGTTGGTACTAGCAGTTACATTTGTTGTTTTTCTTTTGTTTTTTTATGAGATATTTGAAGTTTCAGTACTTCAATCATATGGGTTCAACCATATGGTGTTAGAAGTTCTGAAACTTTGATTATCTAATAAAGACCCGTGTTGGGGTATGGGGGTGACAGACCCCCCCCCCCACTTCTGAGGTTTTTCTTGCTTCGGTGATTGCTGTGTTGTCCTTGTTGTCATGTGGTTCTTTTCCTGGGGATTCAGCAATGTCATCTTGACGATTTTGTCTTCGATATTTGTTACTTCAATCTTTTGAAGTAGACCCATATATACATACATATATACACACACACACACACATATATATATATATATATATATATATATATATATATATATATATATATATATATATATATATATATCAATCTTATGAGTACCACTACTCTATAAATAAAAGAATAAAAATTAAACAAAAGAGGGACAGTATGAAGAACAGTGACAGTAGGCTATGTACCACACAGCACAGCCTACAAAAAGCACTAGATGCATCGGTTATTCTCAGTGAGTTTCTTATAATTGGGTAACACTGAATATCATGTTCCATAGTTGTGAACTAGATGCTGCCTCTTTATCTGTGCAGCCTTATTCCATGCACAAGCCACCTCAGTGAGTTTCTTGTAATCAGGTAACACTGAATATCCTGTTCCATAGTTGTGGACTACATGCTGCCTCTTTATCTGGCAGCCTTATTCCATGCACAAGCCTGCTTCATGGCATCCCTTTCTGCTGCTGCCAATTGGTCATTAATACTATCACCAACCATAATAAGACCTGTACTCTGAGCTGTGGTGACATCATGTGACATTTTATCACCAGACTGATGAATGACCATATTGTGCAGACTGCAGCACATGGCAAGCATCTTGAAAACAATAGTAAGGTCATACTGAAGAGCGCACTTTGACTCATCCAGGCAGTATAAATGGGCTAATGACTGAATATTTGTGTCTGAGAAAAGGCATTGTTATACCTTTCCTCTACTCTGCAGATTCAGTCAGATTATTCACATGAGTCGTGAGCCAAGATTCTAGGCTGAATCACCTGGAAAACACAAGCATAAAAAAGAAAAAGTGAGAGAGGCAAACTGTAGAAAGAGTGGTTTAGTAATAAGCAACACATTTTACTAAGAGTAGTTAGATGATTAAAATTAAAATTTCTAATTATGAACAAGGTGACCATGGGCATCCTGCCATGCAGGAAGAGGAGGTAGAGTCAGCTTTTGTACCAGATATGGGAATCATTGGTACTGCCACGATGCTGGGCAGAGACATTGGTGATACACCCCTGTAGAGCAATATGTGTGTATGTACCTTTAAGAAGCTATCCGAGGGCTTGTACAAGTGTATAAATACTGAGCCGTGCAAGTCTGACTGCCATTTTGTAGTAAGCTGTTGAGATGTAAATGTGTATGTATGTAAGGTCTGTCTGTTAACCAGTCCGTTTATATTTTGTGATGCTGCTCTCCTTAAAGCATTCAAACAAAATAACTTCCCTGCTTATCATCTATGTTAGAGAGTGATGAGCAACATGATTTCAGAAGTAGCATGTCTAAAAGGACATGGTATCAGACATAGGTGCCAGAACCATTGGGCGAGGAGGAGGGAGCACCCCCCCTCCCCACTTTTACAGCTGCAAGACCTGAAAGGACTCATGCGTGTGTTGCATGCTATTTAAACACAAAAGTACATGGAAACAACTACCTGATCACATCAAGCCTGCTGGCAGATCATCCACGGTAATGAGAGGTATTTATGCGTTTCCCCCAAAGCTGTCCAATTATTTATTGAGTAGCTGGTGTACTCCATTTATTTATGTAAGTAGCTGGTGCTCCATTTATATTTATGTAAGTAGCTGGTGCTCCATTTATATAAGTAGCTGGTGCTCCATTTATATAAGTAACTGATGCTCCATTTATATAACTAGCTGGTGCTCCATTTATATAAGTAGCTGGTGCTCTGTTTTGTTTATATAAGTAACTGGTGCTCCATTTAGATTTATGTAAGTAGCTCGTGTTCCATTTTTGTTTATATAAGTAGCTGGTGCCCTGTTTATATTTATGTAAGTAGCTGGTGATCCGTTTTGCTTACATAAGTAGCTGATGCTCCATTTTGTTTATATACGTAGCTGGTGCTCCTTTTATATTTATGTAAGTAGTGTAGCTGATGCACCATTTATATAAGTAGCTGGTGCTCTGTTTTGTTTATAGCTTGTGCTGTGTTTATATTTATATAAGTAGCTGGTGCTCCATTTTGTTTATATAAATAGCTGGTGCTCTTTTTACATAAGTAGCGTGTGTGTGTGTGTGTGTGTGTGTGTGTGTTTTTCTGGTGCTCTGTTTTGTTTATATAAGTAGCTGGTGCTCCGTTTATATAAGTAGCATGTGTGTGTTTTTTTTTGGTGCTCCATTTTGTTTATATAAGTAGCTGGTGCTCCGTTTATATAACTAGCATGTGTGTGTGTAATATGCCAAGGTTACATTTAACTGGTGGTTAGAATTTCTGGTGCTCCATTTTGTTTATATAAGTTGTGTGTGTCCAGTTACATTTAACTGGTGGTTAGAATTTCTGGTGCTCCATTTTGTTTATATACATTTTGTGTGTGTTTCTGAGGCTCAAACCCTGTCCCTTAGGTATAGGAGCCTGCATTCTCTACCCATACCACCACTTGAGATTCAGGGATTTTAGTCCCTAGTTCTCAACTGTTTACATTTTCACAAAATATTTGGCTCATACTTTTGGTCTGTTCCTCTTAGAATTTGTGGTTTTCTGGCAAATCATTGAGAATGGAATTCACTAAATAATGATAGCCCTTTAAGTTTCAGTCTTCCTATCGTTTTTGGAAACACATGGTAAAACAAAACACTATTTTAGCAACTTTCTAAGATTATAAAAGCAATATTTAAAATGTATCCCTGGTTTTGGGTCTTTGCCCCCCCCCCCCCAAATACATTTGGCTTTTTCCAGATTTCTTCTGCTGTAAAATTAAGTGATTCACTTATGTCAAGTGGGTGGTGCAGTGATAGTGTTGTTGCCTCCCCGCAAAAGTTTCTCTGGTTTGATTCTGAGGTGTCTTCTGTGTGGAGTCTGTATTTGTCTGGGTGCTCCAGTTTCCTCCCATGTTACAAAGACATGCATCTGTAGCATTTCTCCCTGGACATCTGCTAAAAATTGGCTTTGTTCCAAGTTGGACTTTCCTGGTAAAGAAAACATTCTACAAGGAGCCGAGAGCTTCAGGGGAAGAAAGAAGTTTAGTACTGCTTATTCCAAGTCTGTTTGCATTGTTAGTAGCACAAAAGGTAGTATATTGATGCAAATGGCTGTGGGTTCTACTGCACTGTGTTGTACTTTAAAGGGAGTGGATGCTGCAGTCCTGTGAATGCCCTCCTTTGGAGGAATTACCTAGTAACTATAAACTTAGGTTCATAGGTAGGTACTAGGCTATTGGCCCAAGGGCCTATGCAAGCCTAGCCAACAAGGTTTCCTGGCTTACGCCACCCAAGAAAGTTATTTTCCTGTGCCACTGACGAGCAGAGACACAGAAGTGATTCCCGGGGTGTATTTCCTATTTCCCATCCACTCATCAAGATTTTTCTTGAAGAGTGCTAATGAAGAACTTTGCTTGACATAGATGGGTAGCCTTTTCCAGAGTATGGGAAGTCTCTGGGATAGGAATCTATCCCTCCAGCATGTCCTGTTTATTGTGGTGACAAGGTTCAGGTCCCTAGAGCATGTAGCTCAGAGGGATTGGGATTTCTTTAGGTGTAGCATGTCCAACAGCTCTGGGTTTGACATAGCTTTATATGTTAGGCAGAGATCACCTCTGAGTAGGCGATATGCTACGGAGTAAAGCTGGAGTTTTTTGAGGCGGTCAGTGTAGGGCATTTGTTTGAGTCCAGTAATCCTCTTTGTGAGGTACATCTGTGGCCTTTCCAGCTGCTGCAGATGTCTTGTGAGATAAATTCCAAAAGGGGCGTTGTACTCTATAATGGGTTTAATGAGTGATGAGTAGAGGGTAACGATGACCTCTTTTTTCCTGGATGAGAACCTTTTTATGATGAGGTGTGCCACGTAGAAGGACTTCCTGACTACTGTGATGATGTGACTATCAAAGGAGAGAATACTGTCCACCTGGGTCCCAAGGTCTCTTATCACGCATTCGATGTTAAGTAAATTGCTGCCTATGTGGTAGTTCATGGGTACAGAGTTTTTACCAAAGGGGATGGCACTGCACTTTTTGGCATTGAGCTTGAGGCCATGGCTCTGACACCAAGCATCTGTCTCAGAGAGGCCCTTCTGTAGGATGTTCACATCATTTGGGGACTTGACTATGGCTCCTAGTTTGCAGTCTTCTGCAAACTTTGTTAGCCAGAGGCCTTCTGTGTTAGCCTGTACTTCAGAGAAGTAGATACCAAACAGGAGCGGTCCCAGGACGGAACCCTATGGTACTCCACTTGTCACTGGTTTGAGGTCAGATTTGGAGCTTATCATTTTTTAATGTAACATAGGCAAATTATTCTTCAAGGGCAACAGCCACTTTATTTGTAGATGAAACAATGAAATATAAAGTTGTTTTCTAGCAGCAACATCTTCAATAGTTACAGATCCCTTTAATGTGGAATTATTTAGATGACTTACTTCTGCAGTGATTTTGCATATTTACTGATATTGGTGGATTGTAATGACAGACAATTGAGTGGCCTTTTATAGTTGAAATTTTCTGAAATGGGTAGTATTGTCATTATTGGTTCATACATTTTGTTTCATTGTTTACTAATAGACTGTTCAAAACTACAAATGTAAAATACATTCTAACAACTGGTACTGTATTATACAAGGAATATAATTTAATACAATCAGGAAGGTGAATCAAGGAATGCATACATGTATGCATGGCCTTAAAATGTGTTTGAAAACAGCCCAAGGAAAGTGTGAAAGGCTCCAAATCATGGGCTAATTTTAAGCTTTAGTCTTGTTACCAAAGCAGTTTATGAAGGTAAAACAGTCCACACCACATTACCTTGACCTGGTCAAGCCTTTTGACACAATCCCCTACTCAGGTGTAGTACAAAAGATGAATAATGTAGGAGCAAACACTTGCATCACTAGCTGGATTGCCAACTCACTCACAGGATGCAGGAGATCAAAACGGGAAGAGACCAGTCACCAATGGAGTCCCCAAGGGTTCGGTGCTGAGACTTTTTCTGTTTGGCATATACATCTCAAAAGTAAAAGGAAATAACCAAAGGGCTTTGGCCAGCTAAGTTTGAGTTGACTGCAAGCTAGGAGCAGTTATTGAATACCTAAATGATTCAATCATCATGCAGGAAGGTTTGTCCCAAATAATAACTGGTGTCAAAATCATGACAATGCCGTTTGAGAACTGACCCAATTGTTTGGCATTTCAGAACTTGTATGTACAGTGACCTAACTTTTGACCAACATGTGCCCAGAGTCATAAGAAAGCCTTTCTATATTGCACAGCTTATAAACAAATTGATTGTGACTAGATCTAGAGATGATGTCCCCCTTTACAAACCTCTCATTAGGTCAATCATTTTGTATAATGCCCACTTTGGCATGTATCTGTCCAGCGCCATGCAACAATTGGAATACCTTCAGAGATACCTTACTAAAAGGATACAAGTCCTAAACCATAGGTCTTGCATGGACCACCTCAAAGATGTATTACTATACTCATGTCTGGCATACAAGGCATCCTCTGACTTAATACAGATGGACCTACTGAACATCAGCAAGTCAAATGGCATCAGTAGTAGTCCAGGTATCTAAAATGAATGTTGTGGAGAGATGGATATATATCACAGAGGCTACTATTGTTCCAGAACAGACTATACATGCAAATAAAACAAAGCTCATCCGTCCATATTCAAATGCAACTTGGATCTAAGGATGGATAATAGAAAATGTACTCCAGGATTGCCCCTCATGCCACTAATGGATAGAGGCAGTTCCTAAATGCTGCATCCCTTACAAAGGTCCACTCAAATTATCTATGGTATGACCATAGTTATTCTCACTAGGGCTAATATACAATTATCAGCCATGGGATAAGTAAGACCAATCAGAAAATGTTAATTGAAGCACCAAAAGGGAATTGGCTAAGCTTAAAATGTCCTCCAAGTGAACCTATGTTGTGGTAGTAAATAGGGATAAAAAAAATTGCCCTTTTTAGATCACTAAGAGCCCCCCCCCCCAGTCTTCAACAGCTTCCAGTGCCTATGGTATCAAAAGTGGCATGTCTAAAGAACTTGAAGCCGGGATGGAATCCAAATTTTTCAGTTCAAGATTGAGAGGTATTTAATTGAAACTGGAGGAATATAGAGGAGTAAATCATCCCTACAATGTGCATACTTCGCAAAACATGTCAGAAACGCACTTCAGATATCAAAACTTGCATAGCACTATTTCTTACTCACAAAATATGAAACTAGGCATGCAGAATGTTCTAAACAATATTCCCATAAACCAATATGTCCGATATTGATAAAATATTAGAATTACTACAGAATATGTATGAAATAGACTGAATTACATAAAACAAATAAAACAAAACAACTGTATTTTCACTAAGCACTTATTTTTTCATATTAATCAAAGATATCCAAGTTATCAGAAATGTATAAAGTATTCGCATGTTTGTGCAGTATTACAGTAAAGTTATTTTGCAGAATACAGCCAGTACAGAGCATCTTTTACAAAAATTTGCAAACTACAGCATTTTCAAGAGTTTATTGTTCATCTGAATGTTATTACAAGCTCACACAACAGTTTGTTCATACATCGTTACAAGGGCCATATTTTCAATGTGTTTGTACATACATTGTGGGCATGGCAGACTGATTTTGAAAATCCAGTGCACTTGTGTTTGACAGTAATATTGCAGAGAACTGGAGAGTGTTTGAGCAAGAGTATGACATTTTCATACAGGTTGCATTTTCTGATAAAATGGCTATACAAAGGCATTTATTCTGCTTAATTTAAATGGGTCAGAAGCCATAAAAAGGAACGTTCATTTGTGTATGCACCTGCCATATTGTTGTACAGGCTGAATCAAGGGAGGACTCTGAGTGCTTAAAATGTAAATTTAGAGCAATGTGTAGCCCCCAAACAAATGTCACAATGGAAAGGCACTTATTTTACACAAGCGATCAAAAGCCTGGTGAAATTTTTGCAGCATATATAACTGACTTTAGAAACAAAACTAAAATGTGCAGATTTGGTGATTTTAAGGGATGAGTTGATAAAGGACCGACTTGTGTATGATATTAAAGATGATGCTGTGCGAAAGATTTTGCTTCATGACAGTGATTTAACTTTGAATAAAACCATTGAGATTTGTCAGCCATACGAGCTCACAGAAAAGCACAAAAATATGCTTACAAATGAGAATAGCTCTAGAAGGCACAGTGACAAAGTTCATGTTGATAGTATGCAGCACATAGTTAAAAGAAACCAGCCCAAGCACATGGCAGCAACTGTAGCCCCTGCAGCACTCACTGGTAAACCCCAGAGCTTTCCAACATATTTCAGACTTCACATAGTCTCAGTGAAGCATAAGATTGAGACAGCAAACTCAAAGCATAGGCCCCATTCCAGTTTCATTGCCAACTGTCATAATTGTGGTGGAAAGCATTAATCTAAAAGGGAGAAATATTTAGCTTTTGGTCAGCAATGTCACAAATGCAATAAGTGGAACCATTTCAAATGGTTTTGTAAATCAAATCACATTCTTTTATTAAAAGGGAACATTTAAAAAAATGACGTGATCAACTAGAGAGCTGCAACCCTACTCTTTATGTGGGTGGTGTGTCAGTGCTTCATGAAACAGTCAATGCAGTATTTTTAAGGACAAAGAATGATGTATTTTGTACTGTTCAGATAAATGGAAAACCAACATCGCTCAAAGTTGACACAGATTCCAAGTGCAATGTTATGTCAGCAGAAACATTTGCTGGAATGTGTCATGGTGAAAGGCTTGATTTAGCAAAGTTTGCAAAGCTTGTTGCTTACAGAGGTGAAGAAATTGAAACTGAAGGCTCAGTAGTGCTTTCATGTTACTCTGCTGGGAGAAGTTATGGCTTGTTATTGTATGTGGTCAAGAGACATGTCCAGTCATTATTAGGCCTCAGGAACAGTTTGAAAATGGGACTGCTTTCATATAATAAGGAAGTTCATCATATTAGCTTAAAAGACCACTACACTATTTTCACCCAGTACATTTATTCTGCCTATGCTGATCTTTTCCAAGACAAATTATTTTAACTTGCAGTTGTGTACTCCATGAAGTTAGATCCAGATGTCAGTCCAATTATCAAGCCAACATGAAAATTTCCAGTAGCTACGCAGGACAGAGTCAAAGCCAAGCTAGATAAAATTAAATATCTTTTATAAAATAAAATAAAACAAGGTGTGACTTGTCCAGTTGCAACTCTAACTGAATGGGTATCTTCCATGGTGGTAGCTCATAAGAAAAGCTCAGATGACATCAGTATATGCATTGATCCATGAAATTTGAACAAAGCAATAAAAAGACATCATCATCCAATGGACTCAGTCAAAGAAGCTACAACACTGATGCCAAATGCCACTGTTTTTTCTGTCTTAGATGCAAAGAGTTCATTTTGGCAAATTCAAGTTGACAGGAAATCATCATTGCTCACTACTTTCAGTACTCAGTTTGGCAGGTACAGATTTTTGAGAAAGCCATTTGGGATAACTTCTGCAAGTGAAATTTTTCAACGTGCAATGAAGCAGCTTTTTTCTGAGTATCCTTGCGCTGTTATAGTCAACAACATACTAGTAGGAGGTTATGATGAAGCAGAGCATGACAGAAACCTCAGAAAAGTTCTAGAAAGGGCACATCAAGTGAATCTTAAGCTCAATTCACAGAAATGCAAATTCAAGCTACAAGAGGTTACTTATGCTGGTCATTTATTTACCAGTTCAGGCTTATGACCAGACCCTTCAAAGCAAATAGCCATTCTCCAGATGCCAGCTCTAGACAATATTCAAGCCCTGCAATGTTTTCTTGGCATGGTTAACCATCTAGTCAAGTTCATTCCAGAACTGAGTCAAATATCAGCACCACTCAGAGAGCTGACATGTAAAGTTGTATACTGGTCATGGTTAGTGCACCACCAAAGAGCATTTGATGTCCTAAAACCAGAGAATTGCTAGTCCGCCAACTCTCAGATACTAAGATATTCACAAACCAGTCATGCTTTCCTGTGATGCTTCAAAATTTGGTCTTGGTGCAGTCATTCTACAAGAGGATCAACCTGTTGCCTATGCATCAAGAACTCTTACCAAAACTGAAATGCAGTATGCCGAGATAGAGAAAGAGCTTTTGGAAATTGTGTTTGCATGTTCAAAGTTCCAAAATTATCTTTATGGTAGACCTATCAAGATTGAAACAGACCACCAACCTCTAGTCACTATCTTAAGAAAGCCTATGCATTCAGCACCATCCAGGCTGCAATGTTTGATGTTGAGATTGCAAAAGTATAATTTCACTTCTCTCTACAAAAAAGGCAAACTTCTCTATCTTGCTGATACATTGTCCAGACCACCTAGAAACACCAGATAATAGCATGAAAATGAGAACCTTGATTTTGAAGTCATGGAAGCGAGAAATTTTTCTTCCACACGTCCTAAGTTGAGAGATCACACAGCCATAGATTCATTTTTACAAAGGCGCAACCACTATATCAATCAAGGATGGCCATCAAGGCAATCTAGTTTACCTCAAGAAGTGCAACCTTATTTTCCATACAGACATGAGATTTTGTCTGACAAAGGTAGCATTATGAAAGGTCAGAAAGTGATTGTACCACAGTACATGCAACAAGAGTACATTAATATCTTGCATTGTGGTCCCCCAGGAACCGAATCTACCAAAAGAAGGGGGAGTGGACTAGTATTTTGGCCTTCTATGTCACAAGACATTGAGACAGTAGTTTCTTCTTGTTCCATGTGTAATAGCACAAAGCCACATCAGCAGAAGGAAACACTTCAGCTAAACCAGATTCCTGAACTACCTAGGTTGACACTAGCCACCGAAATTTTCAATTGGAGTGGTCAACATCATTTGATGTTAGTAGAATCTTATACTAATTTGTTTGAGATTGACCTCCTTCTCAATCTAGCATCCAGTACTGTCATTACTAAGATGAAGCATCATTTTGCAGTGCATGGTAGTCCGCACAGTTATTTCTGACAGTAGCATGCAGTTTACAAGCGAACAGTTGAAAAGATTTGTCAAAGAATATGACTTTATTCATGTCACAAGTAGTCCAAAGTATCCTCAGTCACATGGTTTGTCAGAACATGCAGTTCAAAGTATAAAACAGTTACTAGAGAAGTCAAAATGAGATAATGATGTTTTCCTGAATCTCTTGAATTTCAGAAATGTTCCTAGTGATAAACATCTTGGCTCCCCTGCTCAAAGACTTCTGTCTAGACAAACTAGAACCACATTACCAATCAATAGTCAATCGTTGGTTCCATGTGTCAAGAGCAACAAGTTTGTGAAAACCAATCTATTGAAGAAGCGCTTAACCCAGAAGTCCTACTACGATAAGATCAGCAAGCTACATAATCCATTACGAGAAGGAGAAGTGGTAAGGATGCAAACGTCCAAAGGTTATGATCGGATTGGTATTGTGAAGAATATTTGTCCAGAGTCAAGATCATACATTGTGGAATCACAAGGAGCAGAGTTTGGGTGGAATCAGAAACACTGGAGTCCAGTGTCTGAGCCTATACCACAGCACATAGCCTGTGAGAAAGACTCTTTATCTCAGACTGAGTTGTTCAGTGTTTGAATTCCTGAGGAAGTTACAGAGAGTATTCCCATTCCTTTGATGAATCCATAAGTTCTTGATATGAGTTGTTCACTGAAGACTGTCCCTGTTGCTAAAATCAGTCCAGACTGTTAGGTTATGAGATTTGGTCATATCTCTAAACCATGGAGCAGATACACGCCCACTTGGATATGAACATTGTGTTTTGTTTCTAATGTTTATACTAATGCATGTCTAGCTGTAATGTTGTTTTTGCCATGGACAATCTTTTTAATAGGGAGGATACAGATCAATGTGCATGTATGTACCTTAAAGAAGCTATCCAAGGGCTTGCGCAAGTGTATAAATACAAAGTACGTGCAAGTTTGACTACTATTTTTTTTTTATAGGTCCATAGGTTCATAGATTAGTAATAAGCTGTTGAGATGTAAGAATGTATGTATGTAAGGTCTGTCTGTTAACCAATTTGTTTATATTTTGCAATATTACTATCTAATCTAATGTGTTTCTATGTATTAAAGCATCTAAACAAAATACCCTGGCTGCTTGTCATCTATGTTAGAGAAGGACAAGTGACAACCTCCGTGCATCACACACTACCTGAAATTGATGGAATGGTAGTCCTTCCTACTGTAGTAGAGCTCCTGCAGTGGACCTGATGTGGTCTTAATAGCAACATGGATGCAGTCTATTCTACCAAGCACATCAGGGGAAATATGCAACCTCACAAAAGATATTTATGGTTTAAGCTTGGTCCTGAGGTGGCACCAGCAAATAGATATAAAAGTTACACTTGCCTAGAGTATATCAAAGAACTGCTGAAGTTTCCTCAAGGCAGAAGCCTGGAAGTACCCTTTGTGTTCCCAGTCTGTCTCTGGAAGTTTCCACTGCCAAGTGTAGTGAAGGCTATACATACTTTAGTATCCTCAAGGATAGAAGGATCATGCATCACCCCAGTTCCATTCTGTGGGCCATACATGCTCAGGAAAACCCTTAAAATGTCCTTGTCAGCTCTAAACCTGTCAAGAATGCCTTTATTTTTAAATTTATAATGAGTTATTCTTTGCTTGCATCTTTACATTCTTGGCCGTTAAGAACTGCTGGGAACCTGCAGTATTGGATCAACCAAGACAAGCAGCTCAAACCAAGAAACAACGATGCTAGCAGCAAAAAAATGCCTCTTTGCCAAATGCAAAGTAGACAGAAAAGGAACAGTCCTGCTTTTTATAACACATATGCAGATGGCATAGAAACGCAAAATACATCAAGAAGCAACTATGAATCACAAACAAGTAGAAATGGAAAATGTTAGCATAAGAAGTTCTGCATCACTTCTCTTTATAATTACATTAATCCTTTATTTACATAAGTATATTTAAGGCTATTGCACATAAGTACAAATAGGCCCTCTGAACAACACCTTGGGTGCACTAACACACAAAGCACATATTGCTGTTATGCATACGTGTAACAGCTATAAATACCACCCTATAATACTAGACTGCTACGAAGCATGTGCTATCTCCAGAATACCACCATTGCTCTGTGTGTGCGTGCGTGTGTGTATGTACATGTATGTGTATGTAAAAGAGACCATTACAAAAATGAAGGAGCTGAACCCAAAACTCTACAATAAATCTCATCAGCACCTTATGTGTCATTCTGCTAGACTATATCTCTATGTATATGTATATATGTGCCTATTTTAAAGAGAAACAAAGGGACAAGCAAAGAGATCAACAGTAATGCAGGGAGTGTCACAATCGTTTTACCTTAACTTTTTGTATTTATGCTGTTGTTAGACTTTTGTGGTTTTGTTTTCCTGGGATTTAAATTTCAGTTGGCAGTATAATGGCTGTTCATATTCATATTCTCATGGACAGGAATGTTTGTTGACTGAAAATCTGCATGAACACATTTATCCCTCCCCATTAAATAACATAATGAACTGGGTTTTCCTAAGTGATACATATATACTTCTCTTCATCTATTTCAGGTAGTATTTTACAGACTAATTTTATAAGGGTCAAGCATTACAAACTGCTTTTCTTGTATGGGCATTTTCAAATGCACAATCTTTCATGCTTGAAACAGCAAAACTGCAACATGGCCTATTGTAACCTATATAGCAAAAATGCACATTGGAACTAGCAGCAAACACCTAGGATGGTTATCACAGTATATTTGGCAAATGTGTAAATAAATAAATAATAACTAAAAAGTCAAGGATGACAATTTATATCCTGCACACAATATTATTATTTTTTTTTTTTTTGGAAAATACAAAAAAAAGGCATGTGTCATTCACAAGAGACGGTCTACCTCTCCATGCTGTGAAAACAGTAGGATAATACATTTCAATAGTAGTAAACTGCATTAAACAGTAGAGCACTAGAACTACATAAACCACACTTTTGCCATTTTATTTACTCAGATGATTTGCCAAATAACTTTGTCAAACAGAAATGCAGTTACTACTTAGAGAAACTAAATGTCAATTGACAAGGAAGCTTTATTGTTAAACTAAAATGGCAGTTCATTTTGCTGATATTCCATGATGCAAATCATTTGATACCTACTCATATCTATTCTATTAAACAACTCTTTTCAACAGTACAAAGGAGAAATGGACAGTGATGCTGTATATACGAGTGACACATGCTGGGACAAGAAAAATTGCCCACGCTTCAGTTTCATTACTGAAGTATGTTGTTGCTAAGCAACTCTGTCCCTTACATAGAGCACTTTTAGACTACACAGGATATTTAAATGTCATTACAGCTATGATATAAGCTGCAACAATAAGTATGCATAATTCTGGAATGTGATTATCAGAGCTCAATCTACAGGAAATAACACTGTTCAAAATGTATTTCTAGACTTCACAACCAAAAAAAGCCACATTTGTCACAGTATACCACTGAATGTTGTTAATCCAGTTCTTAAAAATCATTTAATGATTTTTAATAAATGTAGCAGGAAGAAACACTTATACTTTCATCACTCATAAATCATTTTGTAGTACATGGAATTAAATGATTACATTCTAACAACTGCATAAGATAAGCTTGTTATGCGCCTCTCTGATGTCTGAAAGATGAGTAAAAAGATTGTTGTGCACTTTTGACATTTGTTTTCATCTGATCACATGCTGCAGAACAGAACAGCCTCATAAGCATTTTTAGAGCTTTAAAAGCTGCAAGAATGGTCACACTAAAATGTGACAATGTCAAGTGTTTAACAGCTTTTAAAGTTTTGTTGATCAGAGAAAATTTCCAAGACTAAAGACTGCATGCCAGTGCTACGTATTTTACAACTTTCAAAGCTGTAGAGCACTTTATGCTCCTACATTTTTTCTTTCTGTAAGTTGAAATACTTTGGGAATGTTAAAGCTTTATGTAATGTACACAATTATAATCTGGTCTCCAGTCATAACTATTTGTTATTGTGTTCTCAAAATATATTGTAGAAATTCATCTCTCGGCTATTTCATAGAGAATTTCTTGCAGCTATTTCTCATTTTTGAAGACACATGTTATGATCTGCAGTCCAATCATAATATTCTTCTTCTTTTGGTTTAGTTAATGAATGACTTTAATTCAAACCTGAGTATAAGAGTTAACATTTACAAAAACTTCTCTTACTAAAGTTTCTTGTGGTATACCATGAAGTCAACAGTAGAAACATTAAGAAGCTAAATAGTGTTTTTCAAGTAGACAATACTGATCACTGGATAACTTTGTGGTATACCTCAGACAAACAAGCAAGAATATTATGCTTATTCTGACAGTGAGGGGCATGCCTAAGCTTTCAGAAGTTACAAGTATGACTGCAAGATGTGTCCTGAAAAAGGCAAAAAGCAAAAAAAAAAACAGAGAGAGAGAGAGAGAGAGAGAGAGAGAGAAAATGATAAACTAAAAGGCTGCTGAAGAAACTAAAGTAGAAAAAAAATGAAAATCCCCATATGTGTAGTAAGGAGATATATCTGTATTAATTTTGCCAGGAATGGAGTGGAAATAGATGAATGATTTAGTTGTGGTGATGTAGATAAGTTTTAAGGAATTTCCAGAAGTTACAAAAATCTGAAACTTTATGTTAATAAATGTCAGAAACATTTTTGATCATTGATTTGAATACACAATGTTTCTTCTTCATTAATTCAGATTTTTGCAAATAAGTTGTATAACTCACTATGATTATCTCAAGAAAAGAGTACCAGAATAAAACATAAGCTACAGAAATAATAAACTAGAATATATAGGACCCAAGTGTCTTAAAGCTTGAATCTGTACCATTTGTTTTAACAATGACAGTAAGGCTAAAGCATTTGATACAATACCCCACTCAGGCATTGTCAACAAACTTATGGAACTAGGTATAAACACCACCTGCTGGATAGCTAGCTGGCTCACTGACAGGTCCCCGGAGGTTATAATCATTTAGGATACCTCCACAAAAAGTTTGGTCACCCATGGAGTCCACCAGAGCTCTGTGCCAGACCAACTCCTCTTTGGCATCTACTAATCAGATGTCTCAAATCCAATGTCAAAGGCTTTTGGCTAACAAAGTTTGCAGATGGCTGCAAACTGGGAGTAGTCAATGAATCCCATCAAGATGAGAACACCCATCTGGAAGGTCTAATACAAACAACAACTTGGTGCCAAAGCAACAGCTTATAACTCAATGCCAAAAAACGCATTATAGTTCCTTTGTGAAGTCTTCCATTACAGGTAACTATGTCTTCAGTAAAACACCTTTAAAATTTGATTAATTAGTCAGGGATCTGGGAACTCATGTAGATAGTAACCTAGCTTTCAAACAACATGTGTCCAAGGTAGTATGAAAATCCTTGTGTTTTGCTCAACTTATAAGCAAGGGCATGAAATCAATTTTCAGAGAGGTCATCATACCACTATATGGAAATCATCAGGCCCATCATACAGTATAGTGCCCCCTTCAGTATCTACCTGACCAGACACATGCAGCAACTGGAATGTCCACAAAGGTTCCTTACAAAAAGAATACAGGGAGTAAATGTAATATCTTATGCTGATCAACTCAAAGCCCTGTCTCTTTATTTGGTATCATACAGACTTATGAAAGATGATCTTCACCTGGCATACATGGCATCCCTGGAACTTGTTTTGATGAACTTTTTGCACATCTGCAAAACAAACCGCATTAGAGCTACTAGGTTAAAACACCTAAATTTTGCTTGCAGCATAAATAAGACATGTTGGAGAGACAGATATGTTTCTCAGAGAATTCCCATTCTTTGGAACAAGGCTACCCATTCATGTGAAGCAGAGTTCCTTCCTATCCCTTTTTAAGTACAAGTTGGATTGGAAATTCATCCCTGGTCTGGTTCCTATATCTCTGACAGACAGATGCATTCAGTAAATCACCACCTATATAAATCAAATTTGTGGGTCACAATTGGGTTCCACAGCTAGGCTTATAATGGCCCTAGTGGTCATTAGCCTATTATACACCTATGAATCTATTATTACTAAAAGAAAAATTAGATTGGTTCATTGAAAAGTCCTGAAGTTGTTATCTAAGTGCTTGAAAATTTTCTGGATAAGTTCTGTAGTCTCTAGAGTGCTATCACATCACCTCAAAAAAAAAAAAAAAAAAACAATGTGCTCATAGGCATTTTGCTTGGCATCAAAAGAATGAACTCTGTAATATATTTCAGTGATAATACATAACTTTCCTTCAATCTGCTTTTTTCAATTTGCATGGCTAGGAATAGGTTACATTACTGCTTGACTATTTACTAATTGAGCTTGTTAATCATAGTTAAAGTGAAATGTTTATTAAGTGGCAATATCATTTTCAAGGATTTCTGATTCTGATGGTTTTGTTAATTTCAAGAAGATTAAGAAAGAGGTGCTTGAAGTAAGGGGACAACTATAGCACACAATGAATGATTAGATGTGACAGCACTGTATGCTGCAGAGGGTTAGGGCTGTGAGATACAGTTCCTGTCGAGCAGGGATTGATTCCCGCAGCCTTCATTTATCCACTATATGTCAATAATGAGTCACTTAGCCATATGGTGCTTTGGGGCAATTGGGAATTTGAGCTGGACTCCTCAGTGGTCTCCTGAACTACAAAATTAGTAACTACCTATAGGCTTGGGAGTTGTCTAGCTGTGATACAGATTTGGATAATTTTAATGTATTTGTTAACTGTATTATCCCACAGGATATATGTTCTTTTTCAAGTGTGTCCCAGGAGAACAGTATATTAAGCTGAGGAGTCACAGATTAGACAAATGGGGCTGAGGAAATTAATCATTGGGCTATAGTTAATAGCTTGTTAACCATTCATAGCCTTACTCCTCTGCTGTAACTTTCAGACTGCATAGTATGAGCACTGGGGTGAGTATAACCATTGAAGACATTTTGTAAGTATGATGGTAGTAAGACTTGAACATGACACCTGTGGGGAAATGCCAAAATGGTTTAGTGCTTTCAATAGGTTCCAATTTGTAGTATTAAATAGTGCATGCTGTGTTGTTATTGACCTCTAACTGATGAAATTTCCTTAATCAAAAATGACTAGAACAAGAAGAAAATGGCATGAAATTAGGGATATGAATAAATATTGCCTGTGCTGTTATCGGCCATATGTGTCTGTGTTAGAAAGTCAAGTCTTGATGATGAAAGTTCTAAAACTACAAAACGTTAAGTGCAAGTTTAGTGCAAGTAATTTCAAACTTCAAATTTACTGCTGCATCTATAAAGCATTTTGAACCCCCACCCCCCACATCTCACAGCTACTTGTATATACTAACCACAAGATTGTTGTACCTTTGAAAGAAGGGAATACACTGAGATACAACAGTTTCAGTGTTAGTATGTATTTCTATGTAATTGCATTTAAATGCACTGGACCATGTGCATAATAATGGGATCACCATGCATAATTTTTAATTTTTGTATTTGTAGTGTATGGAGTGCTGTAACTGAGCTCCAATATTCAGAAAAAAGACAAACCTATGTATACAAACTCCAAATTTAACTTACCTCAGAAAAAGGGAATGTTCTGAGAAATGGCATCTCAGACTTAATATATGTAAGTCTGCTCTTTTGGCCATTCAGTCTCTGGATTTCGGGACTCACTCTAGCAGATCCTGACATTTCAGATGATTATCCCTGATGTGGTACAGTCATAAGGCTGATGTTCAAGTCATCAGTTTCACAGCAAAGTCATTTAATCATAGCACAATACAAGGTAGTTCTATGTATTATCACTATTATGAAATGAAAACAAAAGTCACCATATTGATCATTCTCACTACTCTGCTAGCTTATGGATGTAACCAAACAGAAAGTTATTCAACTTTTGCTCACAGAGATATTATGTTGCCACTTACGGATTTTGGATATCCAGCGCAATCACAGTTAAATAACATTTTCTTTTAAGTGTGTGTGCCAGGCTATGTCTGCTCTTCTAAATGGCTGTCAGTTTGAGATGGTTGCCTTATGCATATACATTCAAAGTAAACTCTGTATGAGAACATAGTTAATCTTTCTTGTCCAACCTCATTTACATCTTCCCATTTTGTTTTTTATAGCAAGAATTACATTTGAAGGAAGCAGCATCTCTGTTATTTTTCTCTCATTTATTAATTAATTCATTCATTCATACACCAGTAAGTCATTTTATAAATGGAAGTTCCCTATCCCCTCATTTTCTTTTCAGATATACCAGTGACGTCAAGACCATGGCTTTGCTTGTTACACATGCTTACCTGCATCATTATAACTGTTGACATACCTATGTTTTCAGTACAGATATTGTTTTTTTTCTTAATTGCATAGCTGCTATAACATAAAGTACCTTTGTTGAATGTGCACCTTGACCACTACAATTCTATACTATTCATACTGCATGGTTCTAGAGTTAGAAAGACTTTAATAGAGCAGTTTCTTGTTTATGGCACCTGAGGTAGAAACAAAAAGAAGGGGTTTAGGAAATAACAGGGGCACAATTAATAAATATAATTAACTTGTTCCAAGATATCTTATCTTGTTATTTTATTGTAGTTTGGTAACTACGTAGATAGGCTGTTCAACTGACACTATTCACCCATGACCCAGGTTACTGAATGAAGCAAAGTATATCAACACAGAATAAAATTAATTTAAAAATAGCAACTTTAAATGGCATAGTAGAACAATAAACAGGAATTATTAGTAACTTAAACAATTGAGCAGGGGTTAATTACAGCTTGAGCACCGAGTAGAATTATTTTCATTAGATAGTTGGATATATTATTTATAACAATGGTTGACATTTGCTAGATTAGATTACTATTTGCATTATTTACACTAGTAATTGCCGTTTGTTACCAGCAATTGTGCTTATAGTCTATAAGTGAAAACATGTTAATGTACTACATTGTAGATTATTCTACATCTCAGAAATATTTATAAGTTTAACCTAACAAATAATCTAAATTAAATAGCAAAGATCAAATGGTTATATGTTCATTTTGTTAAAAAGTTGCACCTTTTGTGTTTTTGAGGTGCTAATGAGTGTAAACTATTTTTATTCCTATGACATATGCTAAATAGTCACTATTGAGTGCTAAGGACTGAGGAGTTGGAGACCCTAAAGCCAAAACGAATAGTTATATTTGTCGTGCTACTCATTATACATTTGGCCAACATTATTGCTGTTCTGTCATGGCAAATTTTGTAAATCACCTATAGCTAACCTAAATTTCAAAGGAGGAGAAACAATCTGCCAGTCCTATAACTTGTAAGGAAGTGGAAATGTTAGAAGGCAATCAGAAATGTATACTGTAATGTTCTTTCATTAAGAATCTCATATCTTTAGCCAGAGTAAGGGAAGTCCATGTCTACATATCAGTAACAGCCTATGATATATTAAAAAAAATATCAAATCACATCTTAATTTAATTTGGAAACCTTTCTTGCCAGTTGTCAGCATATTGCTGAACACTGTATACAAAACATATACCACATGATTTCTCTTACATAACACATGCATACATACATGCTTTTATGCATACCCATATAAACCCATACATGTATGCTCATGTACACGTATCATCCACACACAGAAATACACACACACACACACACACACACACACACACACACACACACACACATATTCAATAGACATACACACACACACACACACACACACACACACGCACATACATTCAATAGACATACACACACACATTCAATAGACACACACACACACACACACACACACACACACACACACACATTCAATAGACATATACACACACACACACACACACACACACACACACACACACACACACACACAGAAAAATAAAAATATTGCATCTGAAGGACAAATAGTATAACTGACAATTGTTCTGTTGCTGGATATAAGATATGACATTGACAACAATTTCATTGAAAATTTATTTCTGTGAAGTGGTAAAAAAGGTAGAAAAACCTTTGGATTTTATGAAGTCATAGAATCATATGATCATAAAATAGACAAGGCAAATGGGGTTGGGTCTATATATTATCACATGATCAGTTCTGCAAACCACTGTTCATCGAGTCAACAACATTGAACAGTTCCTTCAGTGAAAGTGAACATCAACAAGGATCAAAAACGGGGAATGTCATTACTTGGCCAATATTGCCAACATCAGGAAATTTGCCCTTTTTCCCACTGTAGTGTGATCTTGGAGTTGGTATATATAATGCTCTGGGAAAATTTGTGAAAAACTATCCAGTTTAACTCCTTTTGAAAGGAATATAGTGTGTCGCATTAACAGAAAAGCAAAAAGACACATTGGTCACACACAGCAGACAACTTTAATCCAAAATGAGTAAGCACGTTCACGGAATCCTTCCACTTCATGTTAATAGGGCTCAGATTACTAGCATAACTGTTGATTGGTTAATTTGATATAGTGAACCTTTTCAAATGTGATGTTCTCTGCATTCACTGTTAGTCTGATGAAGCGGAAGGATTCCGTGAAAGCGCTTACTATTTTTGGATTAAAGTTGCCTACTGTGTGTGACCAACGTGTCTTTTTGTTTTTCGGTTACTTGGAGTTCTTCGTTGGTTACCTTATTCAGTGCTGAGGGATTTGGTGTTTTCTTCATAGTGTGTCGCATTGCTTGATCAGGGTGGAAGTTTGTTAAAAAGACGGAGTAGTCATTTCATGATGAATCTATTTCTTCACTGTAATTTGCATATTTGCTGAAACTGGTTCATATCTCTGGTCTTAGTGTTCACTTAAATGTTCAATTTCCACAGATAGGATAGGTCTTGGAATATGCTGGGTTACTAATTGGCTGAAAAAAGAAGGCGCAGATCATCCATAGGAAGTCTATACGACACTGACTATAGGAACAGACCCTCCAACGTCTCCTGATAGCTTAAGTCTTTTAGACACACAATTCTTCCTGTTAAAAACCTCTTTTATCCCTCCAACTGCCTAATAGGTTCATTAACACACACACACACGCAGATACATATATATACATCCTTGATCTGATGAACGTATCCAAGAAAGCTAGCATGAGGATGACCAAGACTACTGTAACAGCTTGTAATTCTTGTAATTCACCAAAGACTTTACAGAAGTATAAATCTTCCTTATAGCCAAGACAGCAGAATCCATACACTGATTATACTGACCCTGTATACAAGCATGCTCAGTGCCATCTTAGTTGGTACAATTGAAAAATCCATATCATTATCCTCCAATAAAGGAAAAAGGAAGTAGTCCACAAAAAACAAACAAAACAAAAAATTGTGATAGGCCAGAAAGGAGGCACAGAGACAATAAAATGGATTGTTGAAGATAAGAAATATAGTTTGTACTGTTACTATTACAGAAAAAAAATAAAAAAGAGGAATTTTCACACAGAGGACATGAAGTAAGAGTTAGAAATTAGAGGTAAGAAAATACTTGCGTAAGACAAACCGTTATCAGATACAGATGAAAGTTAATTTAAGATCCTTGATTTAAACATTACCTAATGAAGAAATGCTGGGCCACCTGGAAAGAGAAGTGAAAGGTTAAGTGAATGAAAAGAAGTTGTCAAAAGATATGAGAAAGAGAAATGGATAACGGAAAAACTGATCTGATATGGTGTGATATTTGTGCAGAGAATATATTCAAGCTAGTAAATACGAAAAATCCAGCTTCAAGGATATTTGAAGAGAAATACATAGAAAGGCATCTGCAT
This sequence comes from Protopterus annectens, assembly GCF_019279795.1. Taxonomy (NCBI): domain Eukaryota; kingdom Metazoa; phylum Chordata; order Ceratodontiformes; family Protopteridae; genus Protopterus; species Protopterus annectens. The sequence goes on from NC_056729.1 coordinate 868,464,389, forward strand.
ATGGTAAAATTCACAATAAACAAATTGATAGAAAAGGTTGAATATAATTAGAAAGAAAGAAGATTAACAAGCTAGAATTTAAACATATAGAAACAGAAGTGGAAGACCGACTACAAAGGGAAGGGTTTACATGGAAATTCCGACATAAGCAATACTGCAACATGATGCGCTACTGTGTCTCCAGATGAAGGAGCAACAGATGGAGTAAAATGCATCTGAAGAAGAAATACCACAGCCCAGTACTTGCATGGAAGTCTAGTTAGCAGACAACAGAGAGCAAAGAAGATTCTCTCAGTCTAAGGGAGAATGATGTAATGGAAGACTTGTTGATTTAAAAGACATGGCGAGACATTTTAAGGTAGATGAAAGAAAGATTACGCAAAGTGGATACGACTTAGAATGACTGTGAAAAGATGCAAACACAGTGATTTGGAATATTATCTCATTATAGCCTAAGTGAAGTTCATATGATATAGCAGAAAGAAAAAAAAGGATATATTACTGTTCAGCTAACTAATAACAGATACAGTGTTACAAAAATGCAGAGTAGCAAAGGTAAGGAAGAGAATAAGTAGAATGCATCATGGAAGCATTAAATAGAGAAACAATAAAACAACTGAGACCGGAAGTACTGTGGTCAGAAACATAAAGGAAAAGATCAGCACAAAATGCTTAGAGAGATTGGTGTGGATAAACAACACACACTATCAAAACAGATCAGGATTTGTCATATACTATGTGCAGTTGTAAACTAAAATATCAGCAGGAATAGAAAAACATGGATGGAATGCAAACAAATATAAAGGAAAAGTACAAAACAAAAAATGAACTGATGATCCAAAAGGATTTTATACTGGAAACAAAGCAGAATCAATAGTAACACCACCTAAAAAAGAAGAAATTGAGACATTGTGGAGAGGCATTTATGAAGACCGTATTACCATTACAATGATGTAAAATGGATAAAAGAGTTAAAAGAAACTGTAAAAAGCTTTAATATAGAAGATAAGACACCGGAGGAAACAGTAGGAAGAGACTGAGACATGATCAACAAAGGCTCCTAATGGAAAACCCTGGGTGCAAATGCAGCACATAACTTCTAGCAAAACATATTAACATCTTCACACAAATGGTTTGCCCTGAGCAAAAATTACTTATACACATCCCAAACAGACATCATCCTGTTTAACAACAAGAAAACAACATACACCTCATTAAGAGTGAATCTGCAAGCCATCCTAAGAGCTACAAACCAATCGCCTGCCTTCTGACATTATAGGAATGCATACTGGCATTGATACAGATGGAGTTTAAAACCATTTGGGGAAAATTAATCATGACAATAAAACAAGAAGGAATTAAAAATGCCATATAGGGTCATAGATTCATAGATGTGTACTAGGCCAGTGACCACTAGATCCACTATAAGCCTACCCATGCAACTCAAATGTGACCCACAAATTTAATTTATATAGGGGGTGATTTACTGACTGCCTCTATCCATCAGAGATGTAGTTGTCAGATCAGGGGTGAATTTCCAATTACTCATCAGTTGGTCCAAGTTGCACTTAACTAGGGTGATGAAAGAATTCTGCTTCACATGGATGGGAAGCCTTTTCTGGAGAATGGGAATTCTCTGACAAATGTATCTGTCTCTCCAACATGTCCTATTTATGTTGCAAGCAAAATCTTTCGCTCTAGTAGTTCTGATGCTGTTTAATTCTTAAAAGTTCATCAAAGCAGGATCCAGTGATGCCTTATACATGAGGCAAAGATCATTTTTCAGAATTTTGTATGATATGTAGTAAAGATAACAGAGCTTTCAGATGATCAGAGTATGATATTGTATTTACCCCATTCCCTTTTTGTAAGGAAGCTTTGTGGGCATTCCAGTTGGCAGTGTCTGGTGAGGTACATTCTGAAGGTGACATTATACTCTACAATGGGCCTAATGAGGGCCAAGTGCAGTGGTATGATCACTTCTCAAGACCCATATGACATTCCCTTATTTATAAGTTGAGCAACAGAGAATAATATTCTTACCACCTTGGACACATGCTGGTTGAAGGCCAGATTACCATCTACATGAGTTCCCAGATCCCTGACTAGTGAATAAACTTTTAATGGTGTTTTATTGATGATGTAGTTAGCCAGAATGGAAGACTTCCTAAAAGGTACTATAATGCATGTTACTGGCATTGAATTTTAATTCATGACTTTGCCACCAAGCATTTGTCTGTTAGACCTTCCTGAAGGTTCAAATACTGGGGGGGGGGGGGGGGGGGGTTCAATGCCTTTTCCCAGTTTGAAATCATCTGCAAACTTGGCCAGATAGAGACCAGCCTCTTTGTGGAGGTGGCTTCACTGATGCTAACCTCTTGGGTCTTCTCTATTAGCTCTGGACTTCTGAAGTATCATTTACTGTTAAAGCCATAATACAGAAAGCTGTAAAAAAGAGTTAAATCTATGTATGACAGGGACAACATCCCTCATTCATGGATTATGGAATGTTATACAAATGTGTAAAATATACATTACACTTGATTAAGTACAATGCAGAGACTGTAAAACAGTAGCAAATCACTTTACATCTGAGTCCCGATAAAAGGCAAATTATTATCCCAAGGATAAAAAAAATCAAAGGGGAATATTCCAGGCTGATTCTTTGTCACATCTTATGTTTTGTCTTGCTCTTAAGGCATTAAGGTATTTATTTATTTTATTTTATATTTGTTTACTGGGAAAGTCCAACTTGGAACAAAGCAAATTTTCAGTGGCGGCCTGGGAAGAAACGCTCTAGACACATGTCTTTGTAACCTGTTTTCTTAATATGCTAGGCTACATTGTTAAAAGACGTCTCAGTTATTGTTTATGGATGGTGTATAATTGTATATAATTGCATAACTCATCAAAAGAGCATCTGAAAACACAACTCCACATGATTAAAGTTTTCCAAGAAGATACAAGAATAATGTTTAGTCTTGATAAATGCGCAAAAGCAACATTTTTTATCATAAAAGCTGTATTACCAAGAAAATATCCACCTGATAAAGGAATATGAAAATAAAGAACTTGAATTGGATAGAGTATATACCTATTTGGGAATAGATGAAGGGAAGCAAATGAAAACAAAGCTTAGTAAGGAATATTTAAGAAGTCTAAAGCTAATATTGAAAAGTACATTGATATCTAGGAATAAAGTTTAAGCTATAAATCAATTTGCTCTTGCTGTTTCAACTTACAGCTTTGGTATGATTAACTTGTCCCAAATGGCATTAAATCATATGAAAAAGAAAACAAGAAAAATGTTTCCTGCTTATCAAATGATATATAAAAAGTAGTGCATTCCAAGATTGCATTTGGGATTGTGCAGACACTGCAATATACAAGAATCTGAGAAGTATTAAAACATAAACCACAAAACACTATAGAAAATTATTAAGTTCTGATCATCTGGGATCATACAAATTAAAAAATAAGAAAACAAAAGTGGCCAGCTGCCTATTCTAGAGTTTTGACTAGCCTTAAAATGTATGTGTAGTAATGGAAGTGTTGATTGTGGCCTGGTATATTTGATATGACCCATGATTTGTATATTCCTGCAATGTCTGGATTCTTTGTGGCATAAAGATTTTGTAAACATTCTAGTTTGTTCAGCAGAATTCCTGCATTCACCAGTGAGACTTTTTCTAGTTTGTATTTTTATTGCACATTTTGATTTGTAGATGCTTTTGAGGTAGTGAAGGACCTAGGTTTAAATTCTATATAACTATGTTGAAGGATGTTCATGGGGAAATCACTTTTATACCACATTTGAGGAATGTATAGTTGTGCAGTGGAGGGGGGGTAGGTTTATACTTACCAAGAATTGGGACAGAGCACTTAATTTCCTTTTCAATTAATGTAATCTGTAGCCGGATTTGTACACTTGTATTGTCATAAGCATTGAATGAGAAATCAGACATCATTACTGTCTAGTAAATTAAAATATTTTCACGTTAAAAGAAACTATAAATTAAAGTAGACCTAAGACTAGCTTTTGAATAATTTTGTGTTAAAATTAATGAGTTTAATTAAAACTCCTGGATAATTTACTAATGAGTTTAATTAAAACTCCTGGATAATTTACTGAGTTCTGCATGATTTCATAGGTAGTTGCCAAATCATGGAATGAATGATTTTTCTAAACTGCTGAGAAGGCTTATTTTTAGTAAAATCTCCAGTCACAGCCACCTTGGTTAGATGAAGACATAATGAGTGTATTACTTCCCCTGCACTACTTCTGTTGGATAGTTTCAGTATGGCAGGCTTGTGCTATGGAAAAGACAGAGTTTGGCCAAGGAGACGATCACAATTCATCAGTCTTTGGCCCACCTCAACAACCATTCAGAAAAGCGACCCGGTTTCTACAAATAGGGTAATTTTAGAGTACTCTTTTTCATTTTCCACAAGGACAATCAGTTTGAAGGAAGAATATGTAGTGGCAGAGGGAGGATGCTTTGGCAGATAAAGATGAGGAGGTTATTTTTATAGATTACATCTTATGCCCTTTTTTTCTCAAAAATGCTTTTAGTAATTTTATAATTCAAAAATTCTACAATGTAATAACAGGAAAAGAAGAACTAAACTATATACAGTGTCCATAACAAATACAAATAAATAGTATACATAGGAAAAGTATTTTTCTAAAAGCTTAAACAATTTCTTCCAAGTGATTAAATAATGAGTTGTGCTATTCATTCTTTTTATAGTAGCAATCTCATTTCTACAAATATACTGTGAAAAGTGAACAAATTCAATTTTAAAGACATGAGTAGTTTGGGATTTTCAATTTTTATTAAATTTTTTTCTTGCCATAGAGAGGTTGACCACAGTAAAAATATTTGATTTTTAGGAGTGATGTTAGGAACAGGAACATTGAAAAGGATAAGGGAGTCAGAGATTATACAGTTGTATTCCATAGAGCTTTACAAAGGTATCTAAAATCTTACCAAAATGGAGACATTACTTTACAATTAACATTCATGTGTATCCTATCAGCATCAAGATAGGCACATCTCCAGCATTTTATTTCATCCTTCTTGTACATTATTGCTGATCTGTGTGGGGTAAAAAAGCATCCATGTAAGAATTTCCATGTGTATACATGCCAGAACAAGGAAAATGTGATATATTTCCCTGACTGTAAACAAAGTTTTTTATCCTTTGATGAGAATTCTTGTTTGTTGACTTCACTGGAATAATTCCAAAAATAAATATTTGTTTTGCCAAAATAATTTCTGAGGATTTTATAATTTACAGATATAACACATTAATAATCGCTGAGATAAAATCTACAATTTTTAAGGTACTCTTATTTTATGACTCTATTGAGGATATGAGCTTGGCATGTATACATTTCCATACTAGTTTGGCTGTCCAGCCAATTACAGTTCTGCAAACTGTATATGGAAATGAGAAAATCTCTAGAATGTATTTTATTAGCTGAGAGAAACTGATTCCAATAAAATAGGTCACCCTTTTTAAATTCTAGCATTTTCTGAGTATAAAAAGATATCAAAAACTCATTTGTGAAAGCAGTAGGAAAAATAATTATTAATAAGTTCTTGATCAGGTGATAAGCTTTTTAAACAGAAGTAATATTTGGCTTGTAAGAGGGGTAAGAACAAGTTTCAACCTCTCACTTTGAATGCATATTTTTAAGATCCATATAACCATGCTTCTATGTATTTGAATGTAAGGTTCAAACAATGTCTTATTGTTACTCCAAACTAAGCTTTCATGAATTAACTTCCAATATGATGTATAAGAAGTATTATTCCAAAGTGACACTATGTTCATAAATGCTGAATTAAAATGAAAATCAATATTTGGGAACCCTATACTCATTTTTTCCCAGCTTGAGGTGTGCCAAAGTAGAGAAATTCTTGTTTTTTGGGGGTACCAAAGGATGTTAAGTAGAATGTTATTTTCTTTTTAACTTTAATAGGTGGAGGAAGTATGAAAGACTTGAACAATAAATACAATTTTGGGTAACCGTATAATTTTAATTAGAGTTAGTCTGTCTTAAGATGTGAATAACAGTCTGTTCCAGCTATCGATTAAACTTGTGATTGAGTTTATAAGTTGCTGGTAGTTAGTTGTGAGGGATTTTTTTATAATTTGATTCAATAAGGACTCCCAAATGTTTAATATGTGTACCCTCCCATTTTATATATCTGTTTGATTTGAGTTTCTTAGTAATATTTTTATTTATTAGAAGTGTTTGAGTCTTACTGTGATTAAATTGTAATCCAGAGATATTTGCAAAATAATCTAGATTATTTAATAGGTGATCTATTGAATTTTCAATATCATTAGAGGTTATTAGTAGATCTTCAGGAAATATTCTATCTTAGGAGATAGGTCATCTGATATTGTATATCCTTTAACACTGTCATTATTTCTAATGCAATTTGCAAGAGGTTCCATAGTAAGTGCAAAGAGTAATGGGGAAAGGGGACACCCCTGCTTAGTACCTCTTAATATTTCAAATGGGCTAGAGAAATAGGACCCGGTCTTTACATAAGAAACTGAATTTTCATATATATATATATATATTTTTTTTAATTAGTCCATTAAAGGTTAAGGAGAAATTATATTTTTGCAGAACATAAAATAGATATGGCCAACTTAAGGAGTGGAAGGCTTTGTCTATGACAAGGCTTAAAATATGAAGTTCCTTGTTTTTATTCGCTAGGTATATTAAAGAAAGTAATGCAATTAGATTATCTTGTACCTTTCTGTTTTTGATAAAACCAGTTTGGTCTTCATGAATTCATTCTGCAAGTATGTTATTTAATCTATCAGATAGGATAGACCTAAATATCTTGTAGTCTATGCTCAGGAATGCTATTGGTCTGTATGATGTACATAGGTCGGGTTCTTTATTTGGTTTTAAAATGGGAGAGATAATAGAATATTTCCATGAGGGAGGGTCATTTGCTGTGGTTTTGACTTCCTGAAATGTATTTAGTAAAATTTTCAAAATATTATTAGGTAAAAGTTTATAAAATTCTGGGATTAGACCATCTAGCCCCGGTGCTTTGTCTTGAGATTTTTTATTTGTTCCTTTAATTCTTTGAAAGAAAATGGTTGATCTGTATTATTAATGTTGTGCTTAGATAATTTCTTCTGAATATTGTTTGTTAGGAAGCCATCTATACTTTTATTATTACCATTTGTAGATGGATTGTTGTTAATATTCTCATAGTGGTTCTTAAAATATAATAAGATGTTTTATAGGTCTGTGACTTTAATGGTCTGATTATTTTTAGTGTGTAAACTTTCTTTTATATGATTTCTTTCAATTAAATGCTTAGATCTAATTGCAATCTTGTGACAACTCTTAGGTTTAAATGAGTAAGACTGTAATCTGATTTTTTCCAGATTTATTGAGATTTTATGTTGCATGATATCCCTGCATTCCATGTTCAATTTGCATATGTCAGTTAATGCAGATTTGTCATTTGTTGTAAGTTTTAGTTTATCAATTTATTTTTGTATGTCTACTAGTTTCTTTTGCCATTCTTTCTTTTATGTACTAACTTTTGACTTTACCATATAACACTACATTTAGAGTATCCTGTGGGATTATATCTGAAACCTCTCCATTATTATCGCCATCCAGGTAATGATTTATTTAATTTAGAAACCATTATTTGAATCCTTGTATTGTTACTAGACAAGCAGGTAATTGTTGACAGAAGTTTAAAGTATCAGTGGTGAATGTTATATTGAAGGATAACATTGTGGTTAGACAAAGGGCAAGGTGTCAACACTACATAATCTATTTTGGATAGTAAGGAACTAGTTACTAAGACTTTATCTATGTTGGTCTGCATGCCAAACCTGTAGGAATAGTGACAGTATTTCAGGGAAAATAACATTTTTATACAATCAATAGCGATTAGGTAACTGTTTTTATGTAATTTTTTAGATGTTTAGCTACAGGGGACATCTTGAAGGCTTAGAGCTTGTAGTATCAATGAGATACAAAATACAATTAAAATCATCTCCTAGTAGTAATTCACATTTAAACCTGGATGTTATAGTGTCTAAATGTTTTTTTTATACAGTTTTTTGTCCTAATACCTGGTATCCACTAGTTATTATTTATTTATTTTATTTGCAGTTTGTTTACCAGGATAGCCCAATTGGGCCACAAGGAGCCCATTTTCAGTGGAGTCCTGGGAAGAAAAGCTCCATAAAAATACAAATACATAGTACATATTGTACATTTACATTACAGATTATCTCATAGGAATACAAAGTAAATATAATAAGAAAAGATTAATAATGATAGACTGCATCAGTATAGTTTGTAAAACACTAATAAAAATCACTTTTTTAACACAAACGTAGCAGCATAGGGTAACTGTTAAGAAGTTGGTCAAATAGTTCAATAGAGCTGTGAAATTATAGGAGGCAGTGATAGTGTATTTAGTTCTAGGAGAGTAGGAAGGACTAGGTAGGATGGGAATAGGAGCACTTCCATTGTGAAGTTTGGTGTGAGTGCAGCATGTTTTTAAATGAAGACAGACTGCTGGCGATGCAGATAGGAGATGCTAGAGAATTCCAGAGGCTTGAAGAGAGAAGGACATTAGGTGATTCCAAGCTGGACATGTGAGTTTGTGCAATTTAATTAGTTTTTGGGAATTAGATCTTAGAAGTCATTCTGGTTCATGCATTTCAAAGGTAGTGGCTAGGGAGGGACAAAAAGAGGGGTTGTAAATAGGTTCATAGGTAGGTACTAGGCTATCAGACCTAGGGCCTATACAAGCCCAGCCAAAAAGGTACCCTGGCTTTTGCCACCCAAGAAAATTATTTTCCTGTGCCACTGTTGAGTTGAGCCACAAAAGTGATCCCCAGGGTGATTTTCCTATTTCTCATCCAATCATCAAGATTTTTCTTGAAGAGTTCTAATGTGGAGCTTTGTTTGATATAGATAGGTAGTTTATTCCAGAGTATGGGAAGTCTCTGGGACAGGAATCTATCCTTCCGATAGTTCTGTTTATTGTGGTGACAAGGTTTAGGTCCTTAGAGCGTGTAGTTCGGAGGGATTAGAACTTCTTTAAATGGAGCATGTCCAACAGCTCTGGGTTTGACATAGCTTTGTATGTTAGGCAGATATCACCTCTGAGCAGGCAATATTTGACGGAGTAAAGCTGGAGTTTTTTGAGACAGTCTACATAGGGCATCTGTTTGAGTCTGGTAATCCTCTTTGTGAGGTATTTCTGCGGACTTTCCAGTTGTTGTAGATGTCTTGTGAGGTACATACCAAAAGGGGTGTTGTACTCTATAATGGGTCTAATGACTGATGACTACAGGGGAACAATGACCTCTTTTTTTCTGGATGAGAAACCTTTTGTGATGAGGTGTGCCACGTAGAAGGATTTCCTGACTACTGTGGCGATGTGATTATCAGAGGAGAGACTACTGTCCACCTGTCTCCCAAGGTCTCTTATCACACTTTCGGTATTAAGTATACTACCACCTATGCTGTAGTTCATGGGTACAGAGTTTTTACCAAAGGGGATGACAATGCACTTTTTGGCATTGAGCTTGAGGCCATTGCCTTGACACCAGGCATCTGTCTCACTGAGGCCCTTTTGTAGGATGTCCACATCGTTAGTAGATTCGATTATGACTCCTAGTTTGCACTCATCTGCAGACTTCATTAGCCAAAGACCTTCTGTGTTAGCTTGTACTTCAGAGAAGTAGATACCAAACAGGAGTGGACCCAGGACTGAACCTTGTAGTACTGAACTTGTCAATGGTCTGAAATCGGATTTGGAGTCTGCTACTTTCACAGTGTGGGTTCTGTCAGTGAGTGAGTTGGCAACCCATCTTGTGACATAGGGATTTATACCTAGTTTAGTGAGTTTATCTATAATTCCAGAGTGGGGGATGGTGTCGGAAGCCTTGGCAAGATCTAGATAGGCTGTGTGAACCAACTTACCCTCATCTACGGCTTTGGTGACTGCTTCAAAGAAGTCTATCAGGTTTAGGAGACATGATCTGCCTTTTACAAACCCGAACTGGGTGGGGTCCAGAGACTGGAGATTACCAATGTCTTTGTTTATAAGTTCCATAATGATATGTTCCATGACTTTGCAGACCAGGCTCATCAGGCTAATGGGGCAGTAGTTCCTGGGGTCCGTGGTGGCTCCCCCCTTGTGGAGTGGGATAAGTGTCACTGTGCACCATTCAGCAGACACAAAGCCCGAGGTGAGGCTATGATTGAACATGGTACTTAGGTGGGGTGCCAGTTCATTCTGTAGTTCATGTAGAACGCAGCCTGGGATGTTGTCTGGTCCCATGGATGCTGTGTTCTTGGCTTTGGAAAGTGTGGTTTTTACCTGTGCTGCAGTGATTACAGGACCTTTGCATTCTTCTGATATAGAGATGGGCACTTTAGGGGGTAAGAGGGGTAAAGTTAGCACTGAACCTATCTGCCAGGATGTTGTCAATATCAGTTGTATCTGTAGATTTAGTGCCATTGTGCTGCAACTCAGAGCAGATCTGAGTGTTGCCATTCAGATTCTTGACATAGCTATAGAATGCTTTGTGGTTCTCTTTAGAATCAGTGACAATTTTGTTTTCGTAACTAGCTTTGGAGATTTTTATCAGGGATTGCAGCTTCTTACTGAGGCTGACCAGGCAGCTCCTCCACTCATGGGATTTTACTCTCTTTTGCTACAGCTTCTTCCTTCTATTGTATAGTTTGTTTATGGCAGGGGACCATCAGATTGGCTTCCTTTTTTGGAGGATAGCATCTTGGTTCTGTTTGGGATAGCACGATCCATGCACTTGTGGAAGTGCTTATAAAGTGCAATTGTGTAGGATTCAGTAGTCATAACTGTATTGTCCATCTGCATGGGTGTCATGAAGTTCACCACTTCTGTATTAAGAAGCATGAAGTTGGCTTTGGAGAAATTTTTTACCATAGTTTCCTTAATGGGGGGTGGGGCCAGGATGTGGATATCTAGGGTAATTAGCTTATGGTCGGATCGGACCATTGAAACATTGACTTCAGGTGTGGAACACCGGTCGCTCATGTTAGTAATGACTAGATCTAGGATAATGTTGCCCCTGGTGAGGGTGTGGATAAGTTGATCCAGGGCATTGGAGTTTATGAATTCCAGAAAGCGTTGAGTGAAGGAGTTGGTACATGAGTAGTTTTCCCAGTGAATGGTGGGGTAGTTGAAATTGCCCATTATTAGGGTGTTTGGTTGAACCCTAATATTTTCCAGTACATCTAGAAAAGAGGAGTGGGAATCCTGGGGCATGGTGGGGGATCTGTAGCAAGCTACAATTTGGATTACAGTTTTGCACAGAGTTAGTTGCACTTGGATAACCTCGGCTGCATTATGCTGAGCAACTAGCCTGGAGGTGTGGATATCCTTAATAAATATGGTCACACCTCCGCTTTAGTGTTCTGGTCCAGGTTAAATGGATGAAAAGTGTGTAATGAGTTATAGCCTGGTAGTGCAGGGGTGCTCTCTGGAGCCTTGAACCAGGTCTCAGTTACTGCCAAGATATCGATGTTCTCCATTTTAAGGAGTACCTCAAGTGAGTGCATTTTGAGATTTAGACTTCTAGCATTGAGTAGCATCACCCTCAGTTTTTGCTTGCCTGTTCCTGTTACGGTGGTGAATTTGTCATGTTTGGATGAGTTGGGTATAAGTGAGGAGGTTGGGTAGCTCAAGCCAGTTTAGTTGAAGAGAATTACAATGGTGAGAAATGGCTCTGTGCCCTGCTGCAAATTTTGATATTTTGTTATAGCAAGAGGAGAGCTTTGTTTTAAGGAAGGATTGCAGGTTGGTGATGATAGATGCACCATATGGGAGGGATGGGATGAGATACATATTGGCTAGTATGAGCCTAGTGGAAGGAGAGAGATAGTGATTATGGCAGTATAACATACAAAGATTTTTGTGGGTTTTTTGATATTTACTTGTAAATGTTTGTCGAATTTTAGTTGATCATCTATGAATACTCCTAGTAGTTTAGTGTCTGAGACTATTTCTATGGGAGTATTATTTTTGCTGGTGATTATAAATGAGTGTTTACTTAGGGAGGAGGTTTCGGAGGCGGTGAATAACGTAACTTTAGTTTTGGTTGCATTAAGAGTCAGATGTTTGCCTAGCATCTACTGCTCAGTAGAGGAGAAGGCAGTTTGGGTAAGCTTATTTAGAGTGAGGATAGAAGTATATATATTTTTATCCAGTTTCAGTATAACAAAAGCAAGTATATCATCATTGCTTGAATACAAGTCAACTATTTCTGGAATTATCACTGATTTTTTGTGAAAAATTAAGACACCTCTTCTCTTATGGTTGAAGTGTGAACTTATCAGAATCTTATAATCATTGAATGTTAATTGACTTAGATCCTCTGATACCAAATGACATTCCTTAATAAATGTAAAATCTGCTTTATGTAAAATTAAATATTTGTTGACACTACTCCTTTTCACAGGGTTGTTCAACCCATTGACACTTAGAGATAATATGCTAAATGTTGTCATCTAGTAGAGACTACTATTTTAAGTAAAATAGAAAGGTGTTTTCCTTGGTTCATTATGCCAGTTACTATATTTGAAAACTATTATGGATAATATAAAAACTCTGAATTTAAAAACAAACTATACATTTTAACAATCTTCTGCATGGATAAACTAGATACAGGCTTGCTATGTTTCTCATAGAAGCCACAATCTAACCCTCTCCTGATATCTAGTGTGAATTCCTAGCTATTGCAGGTTAATAACAAGCAGAGAGGAAACGGTATATACATTAAAAGCATATAAAGCAGAAACATAATTATTTATTTATTTTATTTATTTATTATTTATTTATTTTACATTTGTTGACCGGGATAGTCCGAATGGATACATGTCCATTTTCAGCGGAGGCCCGAGGAGAAAAGTTCCAATAGTACATACAGAAAAACTTTAAAACAATTGTAGACTATCATAGCTCAAGCTTATATAGTTACAGAAGTGGTAAATAACATAAGTTACAACATTAAACAATTTCTATTTCTTATATTCCCTATAGGATACTTCCCTGATTGCCTGGATTTGTTCAACATCAATGCAATGCAAAAATTAAAGGAAAATAACTTGATATTCTGGCATCAGTTATTAAACCACTAAACTCTCTTTTATGTAGTTTCGATGGGTTCCTATTACCAGATCGTAGATGCAGTTTGTCGAATGCATCTTGATCGAATCGAAAAGAGCAAAAAGGCAAAATAGCGAAGCGGCTTTCCAGTGAATTCTTTCCCTGCGAAAGAATTTGCTTGTCCAGTTTCATTACTTTGCCATTTTTGGCACTGTACTGTGATTGGTATATTTATGTAGGGGGGTGGGGGTGGGGGGTGAACCCCCCCCCACATTATGTAATGTTTTATAGTTTTTTTGTTTTTTTTTTGGAACAGCGATTTTTTTCCCTTGGAAAAAATTGCTGCTCTGAGGTTTCGACGTTGTAAGCTTTCGCTTACATGGGGATTATTTATTGTTTGCTTTTGTATGCATGTGATAATATAATATAGACCTGTTTTGAAAATAGTCAGAACAGTTGGTTGTTTATATACTCATTAAGGCAGTTTATAGAAAGCAAAATGAGAGTATCAGTCACCTTGGAGACAGAATCTATACCTAGTTTGATTCAGCTTTTTATTAGGTGTTTTGAAAAGACAGATAATTAAAAATTAAGTATCTCACCTATCTATACGATACTAAGAGAAGACACTCTAAAGTTTGACTCAGATTTTTGTAATTACTATGTAAAGATTAATGGAGAACAAATATCTGATGAATCCAAAAAATTGCTATTGAATTCTACGTTTGGTACCTCTTCTTCATTATATTGAAGATTGTATACATGGAAATTTATGAACAAGAGTTTCTATACTCCACATGAAATAAATCTTGTACTCAAAAACAGTGAAAGTAAATGTTAGAAATGTGATGAATTACAAGAGCCCACCTGGGTTCACATGTTCATTGAATGTAGAAATGTTGTTCAGTACTGGAAAGACTTCAGATATTTTGTAAATGCTTTATGGACTGATAACTGTTATATTTCTAACTCATTAATCCTATTCAATGTTCCTATACCTAATGTAATACCTAAATCTCAGATTCAGTTACTCTGGTAAATTCTTGCAATTGCCAGAAAAATTATTACTTTGAACTAGGAAAGTAAACAAGATTTGATGTTTAAAGATTTTATTAATTTACCAAAAGTTGTTTGTAAAAAAGAACTGCAAACCATTTGTTATAGAACTTATAACATTACTCATAAAAAATAGCATGGCAAAAATTGGAAAACCTTTTGAACAAATACTGATAACTTCTCATGGGTAAAATGATTGTTTATAATGGCTGAATGTAAAAGTAATGTCTTTCGACTTTTCCCGGTTAGGGGTCGCCACAGCTGAGCTCATGATTGGCAGTGGATTTTTACAGTGCTGAGTTGACAGCCCAATGCCCAACCTTCAAAGAAGGCATGCCCATTCACGCTTACACCGACCTGCATGTCTTTAATGTCACTTGACTGCAGGGAGGACATGCAGACTCCACAAAGAAGGAGCTCCAGCCGAGAATCGAACTAGAGAACCTCTTGCTGTGAGGCAACAATGCTAACTGCTGCACCACCGCGGCTTCCTATCATGGATGAATGTAAATATTGTAAATAGTTTTGTTATTGTTTTATTGTATTTGTTATTTGTACATTTGCGTATGTTTATAATGAAAATAAAATAAAAATGTTTTTGAAAAAAAAAACATTTAAAGCAGAAGAATCAGTTTAGTATACTGTATATACATAAAGTAAAGAATATTAACCTTTACACAGCATACTGAAACAATTTATCAAAGAAGACTACATGAAATGGATTAATTAAACTTAATTGTTATTTGTTACTATGAGCAAATACAGGTATATTGTGTTATTAAAGCAGAGAAAGAAAAATGCATTTAAAACTGTCACTATCAGAAGTATGTTATGAGCATTTTGTCTGTAAGTATAAATATGATTCAGATTAAGTAAATCACTATTTATAATAAAACATATACTTACAAGATGTTTTAGGGAAAATAATTTGAAACCGCAAACAAACTGGGCTGCAGTGATTACACAATAAAAACAAACCCAAATATCACCAAAGCACTTGGAAAAACCCCACGAAGACCTCTTGGTGTGATAAAATATATTTAATATTCACTCCACTTCATAAAATAAAAAAAACTTAAAAATACCGTTTCGGGCCTCAGTACATACACATTAACGCTTTTACAGACCAATAACCAGCGTTTTCATCTGCAAACAGACTTCTTCAGAAAGAAAATGCATACTGAGCACATAACTCTGTTTAAATACTAATTGCTTAATTGATGAACACTTTTCATTGGCAAAGCATCATGTAACAACAAATGCATATAGAACACACATATAAATAGATTTAATCTATTCTAAAATGTACTGCTATCAACAAATATCATATACTGTTGTTAAATATATATAAAAATCATTGTTCTCATAAATGCTTACTAAAATCAAGATACATAAATACAGGATTAACAAAAAATATCTAATGGCACCATCTAGTGGCTAAATACTAAAACTCTTGTACAAAGTTACACAGTGAAGGCACAGTTAAACTCAATAATATAAACACAACCTGTTCCTTGTAAGGTTATCAAAATTAACAAAAATGTCTGCAATTTATAAATACTTAAAACATATATGTATATAAAAATATATATATCATAAAATGCATACAAGCAAGCAGAATGCTACCAAGGCTAAAAATAAATTATAATTTTGCTGACCTTAATTTTAAAACTGGTTTTAAAGAAACGGAGTCATTGAGCCCGGGTTGTGGCTTCCAGTGACAGTTGCCAATAAAGTTTTTATACAAAAGTCGGGCTTCCCATGGGCCACCCCTAATATCCTTGAGTACCACTTCCAAGACGTAAAAGAAAAACTTGGTTTCTTGGCATTATAAAGTATGTCTATACAGTGCATTGTTTTTACAGTTATTCCAAATGTCATAATATTGTTCATACATTCTACTTGTTAACTTCCTCTCTGATTTTCCTACATAGAATGAATCACATTTATTGCAACTAACTAAGTATGCTATCCCATTTGTTTCACAGTTTGCAAAACCATTTGTTTCACAGTTTGCAAAACTCTTACTATCAGCCTATCCCTGCTTTTCAAATAGACTGTGTCTGTTTTGTTAATCCATACACATTGGGAACAACATCCACATTTAAAAGTGCCAACTTTGTCATTTCTACTAGGTACACAATCATATTTTTAATACACCTTCCTTTACGGTAAGTACATTTAAAAGGTTTGTTAAAAATGAACCCCGGGTCTGATGTGGCACTAAACCTGTCCCATTCCTTTTCTAATAATACTTTAATTGCATTAGAATCAGTTACAAAATTGCTAACCAATTGACTATTGTCCTTATTTAACAATACTTGTTCCTTCATTTTGTTGCTAAGAGGGCCCTCTCCCAAAATGGGCTTAAATTTCCCCTTTCTTCCGTCTCTAACTTCTTGTTCCACTTTCTTAATTAAATCATCAGGGTAGCCTCTTTCACAAAACATCTCAAATCATTTTCTACATTCATCTTCAAAATCTGTGTCATTTGATGTCCTCCTACTCCCCCTTATGTATTGTCCCTTAATTATTCCTTTCTTCTGATAAAATGCTAAGTAGGAGATGGTGAATGTCTCCTTTCTGTATATTTTCGAAATGAAACTACCCATCTGTTTAGTAATAGATATATCTAGATATTCAAGCTTTTTTCTACCAATTTTGTGTGTAAATCATAAAAATTCAGTTGAATCTGATAAATAATAAACAATTTTTTTAAATCTTTCCTCAGTATCTACCCATAAAAAACATATATCGTCCAGGTATCTTTTATATAATTTCCAACAGTTAACATACCTGGAACTTAAGATTAATTTATCTTCCCAAAAAAAGACAAAATAATGTTTACATATATGGGGGCACATCTGGCCCCCATTGCTCCACCTTGCAGTTGCTGGAAGAATTTGCCTTCATAGTGGATAAAATTGTTTTTAACACAATTTACATTAATGTTAAAATCAAGTAAAACTCCTTATTACTAAATTTACCATACTTCACAGGTGCTTCTTCAAACATTTTCATGCCTTCTATGTGTGGGATGGAAGTAAATAAGCCTACTATATCCATTGTAATAAAAATCATCCCTTCCTCATACATGCTCCCTTTAATATTTCTTAAGAAATCCCATGAGTCCTTAACAAATCCTTGCCCACTCCTTGCCATTTTCTTTAGTTTATTATCTAAAAACCTGGCCAAAAGGGCTGTAATTGACCCCTCAGAGGCAACTATTGGCCACAATGGTGGATTTTGAATATTTTTGTGGACTTTTGGGATTCTGAATATGGTGGGGGTAGTAGGCTTGTCTATGTGTAAAAAGTTATACATAATTACATCAATGGTGCCTTTTAACAACAAATCATTCAATACTAGTTATACTTTGTTGTTCTCTATATTAATTTCATTTATGGAAACTCTTCTATATTTTAAAGTGTCTTTTGGAATATCCATCATCTTTGCTTCATAGGTTAAACTATCCATGAGTATAGCACCCCACCCTTATCTGGCCTTGTAACCCTCACTTTTTTGCCTGGACTCAATTCCTTTAATAGTATATTTTCTTCTTTAGAAAGGTTGAAACCAAGGGAAGGGGTATTTTCAAGTGTTTTTTATTTTATGAAGTGGAGTGAATATTATATACATTTTATCACATCAAGAGGTCTTCGTGGGCTTTTTCCAAGTGCTTGTGTAATATTTGGGTTAGGTAAATTAATTGTTAAATGAGGGAAAACACAGTTCAAATGATCATTCTTGAATCTGATTGGTTGTTGGAGTTTAGTGAGGATAACCAGGTTCAAAGGACATGCCTACTTCTTGAAAGACATCACAGATTGCTCTTCATGAGTATAGGAGATAACTAACGCTGTTAGAAGCTTGAGCTTGCCACAAAAGTTGTCAAATCCATCAAAAAAGTAAGTAGGTGGGAATTTTATAAAAAGGTGATGCTTTTTAAGCATAAAAATGCTTGTGGGTGTTAAAACAAGCTGCAATCAGTGTAAAAAGCTGTTTAGGAAGCATTAACATGTAAAACTGTGAAAAATCAAAGTGAAGAGTGCAAAATACCAACCATACACAAGTATTTGTTATATTAGCTAATAGGAGCATATTACAGAAGTTCAGTTAAGCAGAGCAAATATATATGTAAAAATAAAATGTGAATGCTTTCTTTTAAAATACTCAAGTGCCATCCATTAAGCATTTTTGTCATCTCTAGTACTTAAGTACTATATCACTGGGACTGAGACAAAAGAAATAGATATGAGATATATAAAATATGTATAAATATAAGGAGTGTATAGCTGATTCTATGCTATTTTACTGATGCTATGTATATGAAAAGGTTACAGTATAGAATAGTAGAGTACAACTGCACAAAGTTTTAGCTCTATTAAAATTATTTGAGTAATGTGAGTTTTTTTTTGAAAAATTAGCATTATTGTGAGTAAGCATACCTTTCAACCTGGAAACATCAAAAATCTGGACAAGGCCCATGAAAAATAATTACAAATCTGTATGCTGATTAACATAACATTTACATGCATACTTATGTAACCCCGCCCACTCCAATGGAATTGTGGGATGCCAACTTTTAAACGCAAACAGAAGAACAGACAACTGAAATATGACACCAGAGTCCCCCTGCAGCCATTCCAATGTCCCATTACCTGGCTATTTTGCCCCATTTACCATAAACACTAATGTGTACATACTGCTTTACTTCTACAATGATTTGGATTTTATTTTTACATTTTATAGCACAATGCACAAACATTCATAGACATCTGCTAATTAAACAAAGCAATGCTGTCTCACAATGAAAATAGACTTGGCATTAAAACTTCTCTGCCCTTGAAATTCAGATTAATTGAAACAGCATTTTAACCCACATCACATCCATAGAAAATGCATCTGGCCAGTGGTGGATAAAAATTACCTTTGGGATGTTTTCAAATCATTGGCCCCTTGCACACAAAACAAGAAACCTACACGTGTTCTTGGATACACCTTCCTAACTTTATTAAATTATATTCCGTGTACAATACAGCACACTTGTTAGAGCGTATTTTAAATATATTGTTTGAACATTATTCCAGTAGGCAGTGAAACAAAATGCATGAAACAATAATGACAAAACTGCCCAATTTAGAACATTTCCATCATAAAAGTCTACTTCCACACCCACACAATATATATATATATATATATACGGGCCATCTTGCTGCGGGAGAGGGCCGCTACAGTTCCGTACCTATGCAGGAGTCATGCAAATGAGTGTGTAAATAAAGAAACTTGGGTTGAGGTGATCAGTCCATAGAAGTTACTGCGATGGAAGCTGAAAGGAGAACAGCATGTTGTATTGAATCTGATGAGACGGAGAAGAGCAGCTGTAGTGAAACTGGTGATAGCAACACACAGCCTGTAGGAGCAGGAGAGGCAGAACATGCAGCCGATTTGGAAGATGCTTGTTCTCAGGCTTCAGTCAGCAATGGAACTGACTCTACTACTGACAAGGAACTGGTAGACCTAAAGATAATTTGGAATAAAAATAAGTACGATGTGAAGCTGACTTTGGATAGCATTGGAACAAACCTGAAAGAAAAGATTTATGCACTTACAGGTCTTCAAGTCATGTACAAGGGACTTATTCCATAAGACAAAACATTACGAGAAATCAAAGTAACTAGTGGTGCAAAAATAATGGTTGTCGGCTCAACGATTAATGATGTGCTAGCAGTGAATACTCCAAAAGAAGTAATTCAGCAGGAAGTGAAGGTAGAATAAAACAAAAAAGAACCTGTCTGTAGGCAAAAGCAACACAGAAAAGTATTAGATAAAGAAAAAACAGATGATGTGATGCCTGCCATCAAAAGTGTACAGGAGCGGCTACCAACAGTACCTTTAGCAGGCATGTACAACAAGTCAGGAGGAAAAGTAAGATTAACATTTAAACTAGAACAAGACCAGCTCTGGATTGGTACCAAAGAGAGAACAGAAAAAGTACCAATGGGCTCTATTAAAAATGTGATTAGTGAACCTATAGGAGGGCATGAAGACTATTACATGGTGGCATTTCAGCTTGGTCCTACAGAAGCGTCTTACTACTGGGTCTACTGGGTGCCCACACAATATGTTGATGCAATCAAGGACACTATTCTTGGCTTTTGAACAGCCTCCACCTCTGGCAAAGAATGAACAATCTAAGGACATTAGTTGGAATGACATATACTGCTTTCTGGAGCTGACAAGACTGGCTTTAAAAATGAAATGTTATAAGGTGTGCCAGAGGTGATGTGCTGTCTTTGTACATTAACTGTTTTAATGTTAAAGTTGCAATATCCCCTTATATTGCTCATCTTGAGCCTTCTGAAAATACAGAGTAATGGAAATCTTTAAGATACCTTATTTCAGATACCAGTGTAAATGCATTATATATATATATAAATGACAGTAGTGTAAGCCATAGACATCTTGCACAACTTCGTGCACTTATTTTCAATTTTTTTTGGGGGGGGGGGCAAAAGGCCAGAAACCAGGGACACATTTTAAACTTTGTTTGTAGAATTTTGGAAAGTTGCTAGCTGTGTTACCACCATGCATTTCACTGCCAAGACTTGAACCCAGGATCTGGTGTACTAGAGTCAGAGCAACATACCACTATGCCAAATCAGCAGTTTCTTGTAAGATAGGAAGACTGAAACTTAAATGGCTATCATTTAGTGAACTCTTAGCTCAAAATGCTAGACAAAGCCAATAATGGGGTAATACAGAATTCAGTTCTCACTTCTAACTATAGCTCTCAACACCATAGCACACAAAAATGGACAAAGCCAATAATGGGGGAATACAGGCCCAAAATATGGACAGATTTCAAATACGTATCAACTTAGAAAATTGCTAGAATAAAAGGTTTTGTGTTACAATTTATTTTCTGAAGAATATGAAGTCTGAAATTCAAATGTCTGTCATTATTTAGTGAATTCAATCCTTCAGTGATTTCTTTGCCACAAAAATCCTGAAAACCACAGATTTTATGAGGAACAGATAAAAATATGAGGCATAAATTCACAAGTGGTGGTAGCTATGGACTTTAAGTTCTTTTTATCTTGTACCAAAGGTATAGGGTTTGAGCCTGAAATTGGGACATTTTCACTTACACACACACTCACAAACTCACACACACACACACACACACACACACACACACACACACACACACACACACACACACACACACGTAATGGCTATATAATGTGGCAGTAAGCCCTTTAGTGCCAGAATAAATCTGTATTGCAAGTGTACAAACACCTTGCTCCTTGCAAAATATAATGTAATGCAGCAGTGAGTCCATTTAAACAGCCAGAATGTACACACATCCATAGTGAGCCAACCAGTGTGCACATGGACCCTTGAGCTCAATTCCGACAGGCTGGTAGCCCCGACGCAGCTGACAAAAAGCAAGAAAAATAAAAAGTAAAAACCGTGTAGTTCAGGATGGTTGGAAGGTATGGTGAGTAGAATAACAGGAAAGAAAAAAGTTATATTACCTTCCGTGTATGATTCCACATTGTTTATAAATGAGAAAACAAATTCTTTGCAGGAAATGTGAAATTAATTATATTTATTTTTCCCTAGGTTTCTATTTTTCTTTAGTTATCCAATCATTTTTTGAACCTTTTCTTTTTAAATTCAATGAAGAATCCATGAGTTCAGGTTGATTTAAAAGGTTCTTTTTGCGAACAAATGTGGATGCTTCTTCAAGTGTCAAAAGTTTCTTTCCTTCTGGCAGGGATAGTCACATTTTTGTAGGAAATATGAGTTGTGCTTTGACTCCTTCCTTTTTAATGACTTTATTACAGGAACACGTACTTTTCTTTTGAACATTATAAGGGATGAAAAGTCATTGTCAAATCTAATGATTTGGTCACGTTTTTAATGGAGCAAGGGACCAGGCACTTCTTAAAACAATGTCTCTGTCTTGAGTGGAAATACATTTTACAATAATAGATCTAGGTGGCTATTTTACTGGATGCAGAATTTGTGATTAAAGGTCTGTGTGCCTTTTCTGTCCTGAAGGATAATGCTTCCGGTAGGTTTAAGATTTTAGGAATACAAGAAGTCAGGAAATTAATCATATTGCCCTCCTCAATCTGCTTCGGGATGCCATAGGTTCTTATATTGTTTCTCCTGGTTTTGTTCTCAGTGTCATCTATCTTTTTTCTGTGTTTCTCTTTTTCTGTTAATCTGTAGTCTATATCTGTTACAGAATCCTCAAGTGCAACAGTCTGGGCAGTTTATTGTTTAAGGACATCATTCAATAAGGCTATTTGTTTGGTGATATCTCCTTTTATATTGCCCACTTTTAAGTTTAGCTTGTCTATTTTTACCACCAGGTAAACTGTGGTAAGGACTACCTGTATTTCTTTCTACACTGGATTTTCTTTCTGGGAGAACTTGGAGTTGCTCATCTTCTTTTATGAATGTAAGTACAGTGTCCCTTCTTCTGGAGAGTTTGACAGGAAAATATGAAGATTTTTTTTTTTTTGAAAAATTACACCAACTTGTAGCTTACGAATTTGGGAATTAAGTTTTAATAATTTCAGGTCATTGTTGATAAAATTGAATAAAAATTCGTGTCAGGAAAAGATGAAGACTGCAGAACTCAAGAATTCTGCTGCCTTCAGCCTGCCATCCAAGCCATACCCCCAGCAGTCCTTTTTGTTTTTCTGATGAACCTATCAATTTCTTTAGTAAGATCATGGCATTCATTACATCAAGATCTTTTGGGAAAAATGCACATACGCTCTTAGCTAAAATAGTTCACCAATAAATTTCATCATAAGCAACGTATCTTCCTTTAATAGAAGCATTTGTTGAATACCGTTATCCCTTAACCGCACTTTGACAGTATTCAAAGCAACTTGTGATGAAAATTGTAAGAACCTCAACCTACCATTTCTCTGCTCAGGTTTTAGGGTCTGACTATTGATTTAAAGAGAATTTCAAAGGAGTAGGGAGAGTAGAAGCATTTTTGTTTTATGAAGGCTAGTAAAGTAGACACATTAAAAGATATGGTCGCAAGTTTCACTCATTACTAGTGAAAACAAACAAACAAGTTAATCATTTGGTGTATGTGACGCTTACAAGCACAGTAATGTTTTTGCTAGAACCATTATAAAGCACTGATTACTGTGACTATAAGTTAATTTTAGTTGTCAAATTTCCTATGTTAGCTACCTACTTTAGGATACATAGAATCCTCAAGGATGTTATCAGCTCTCCATTTAGGTCTATTGGGTCAATTAGGCCCTCACAAATGGAGTGTCTGGCCTTATTCATTGATAGGCACTTGAACTCAGTGAGTGCAAAACATCCATTTTATTATAGACTCTTGACAAATTTTTTATGTGGTTATTCATTTGAACAAGAATATTGATATGTGTAGGGTTTTTATCACTTCTTAACTATTTATTATCTCATCAGTTGGAGATATTATGTATTTTGTTGAATCTGCTGTTAAGTAACAACTATTTCCTTTAGACAAGTGTTATTTATATATAAATAATATCAAAACATTCCACAAGCCAAGTGTTCCACCAGTTATGTCCACAACTGCATCCCTGCTTGCATTCATTTAGATAATGCCTCTCCTCTTTTCTTCTCTCCTTCTATCAATTACTAGTTGGCCTGCACCCCCCCCCACCATTCACAAATACAAAAGGCTACTCATGGATCTCCTGCAAGCCACTTAGTCATACAAAAAATGTAGTCATTTTCAGATATTTCAATATTCATCTCTTACGTTTTTTCCACAATGATATTCACTTCTTTCTCATAACTCATGCCTTCAGGCAAAGTGTTACTTGTTGAAGTAGGCTAACAGCCACTCACTTCTTAATCTTGTTATTACAAACATTCATAGCAAAATCTGACCTGTTAAAATACTTTTGCAGAACCAAAATAGTCACTTAAGAATATCCTTTATGCTTTTCATCTCTCATAGTAAGCTAGCTCTAGACTTAATTTTGTTTATTTATTTATTTTTTTTTACATGTGTTATCTGGGTAGGTGAGTAGATTCAAGCACCCTTTTCAGCCATGATTCAGGTAAAACATAGCCACAGCATGACAGAAAGATAATTAAACAACATACCACATACAACACAAGTTCATATTGCAGACTGAAATTGAGAATAGCAATATGGATGTATGGTTTATCTGACTGATCATGCAAGTATTCTTGAACAGCACAACAGTTTGAATATGAATGCAATATTTACTTAAACAGCAATTCATTACATTATAGTAAAGCAAAATATTCTTAATTTTGAAGATTCTGAGAGTCGGTTATAGCAGATTAGCATAGGATAAGTACAGGAAAGTAATGCCATACATTACAAGATAGACCTATATTACTGAGGTAATAACTAAATAAACCTGCTTACACATACTACACAAACATTCTGTGACTGTGTACAAAACTAAATTAAGAATGCTAGTAACATTTCATTGCAGAATTATTAAAAAAAATCAAATCCTTTAAACAATTCATAAAAACTGATTGACCTTCTATCCTTTAATAAACAGACCCCTCTCTAACTGTTCCTCTTCTGAAATAAAAACTCTTCCTTAAAAAAAAAACACTTATCTCTAGATATTGAAATCACACCAAACACTTTGAGTTGCTAATAAATTCAAAGCCCAATATAAAACCAAAGAAACTGTCTGGAAATTAAGGTTCTTGATACTTAAAATGCAGCAAAAATAGAAAGAATCTAAGAATATCACATCTACCCTTCTGCAAAGTCATCAAACTACCACTTTTAAACATCCCAAAATTTCAAGAATACAGTAAAGAGTGTTATTGGCTGGTCCAACAACTCAAGGAATACAACAGAGTGAATTATAAATAATATGTCTGACATCATTATATCCCCTGATGTCCTGCACAAATTTACTAACCTTCTTCACCTTTTAAGATGACCAGTCCCACTCTTCCAGCTTGCCTTCCTCATTTCTACTTGTCTCCAGTAAAATAGGGATAAAATTATTCTTAGACTCATTTTAACAGAATGACATTCCTGTCGGACTGGACTACTACTTCAGTTAATCTGTGCCATGATCAGTTAATCAGAGTTTTATATTACATTTATAATCACTGCTTCTCTTATAAAAGAATGTCCCAGGTCTGGAAACAAGCAAATATTTACCCCACTTCCCAAAACTCCCAAACCTACCTTATCACAACATTTCTTGCCATCCCTGCATTTTAAATGTTGGGTAAACAGTTTGCAAAATTAGCTCACTCTCAATTATCTACTTACAGCAATATCTCTTGCTGCATAAGAGGCAGCATTGATTTTGTTCTGCATACTGCCATGACTGATTTATTCATACTTAAGGTGATATTCTAATGAACATGGACAAAGGACACATAACATGCACAGTCTTTTTAGATCCATCTCTATCCTGTGATCTTGTTTACCATAATCTCCTTTTGTATTTTCCAACAGCAGTTACAATTAGCTCTCAGGCTCTTGGCTATTTTAATTACTTCCTTCCTCAAGGAACTTACAAAGTCAAAATAGACATGTCAATCTCCACTATCACCAACATACAGAATACCCCAGAACTCCGTACTCTCTTTCTCCATCTCATCTCTGTCTTCATAAATGACTTTGTCTGACTTTCCACATATAAACATGATACACTACAAAGATGTCATTAGTATTTATTGATAGTCCTTCTCCTTCCACTATCAAGTCCAAACTAGAGAAAGTGTCTTTTCTCGAATGGCGTCAAAATGAAACATATTTCTCAACAGCAAAAATAAAAGCCATGATATTTGTCACCAAAGGAAAACTGAAACAAAACAAACGAAAAAAACCTAAGTGGCAATAATCTGAAATAACCATATCCTAATTATTTCTCCTACTTTTGTGATGGTCTCAAACCCCAACTGAATTTCCTCCATCTCATAATTTTTGCTAAAGCAAAATTGTCCAAACACCTTTTCTGGGCTATTAAAAAAAATGTCCACTTCTTTTTTACACAAGGGAGAATCTCTAAAGAAAAGGATATTTTTCAAGAAAAAATAGACAATGGCCTTATAACAGTTTCATCTTCCTCCAAAAATAACTAATCTTTCCTTCAAACATTATGAATTTAAATGTGGTAGGTATATAACCTTTTTTCTCAAAGGAGAACATACTAAAAATGGCTTCCCACAAAGCACAGATCACAGGTTCTACTCGAATAAATTTACTCAACCAATAGTCCTTGTCTACACTAATAGCCATCCTGCAACTTGACTTTCCTCTTCCAACCTTAAATCTCTTCCTTCCTCTGAACTTGCCCTTTCTCTTCACAATAAATTTGCATATGCATATAGCACCTTCTGGCACCTTCTCTGAATGCCGCGGTGGTATGGCAGTAGCGTTGTTACCTCACAGCAAGAGGTTCTCCCGTTCGATTCTCGGCTGGGCTTGGGAGTGCCTTCTGTGTGGAATCTGCATGTCCTCCCCATGGTTGGGTAGCATTCAAAAGACGTGTGCGTAAATGGGCGTGACTTCATTGAAGGTTGGGCGTCGAGCTGGCACCTCGGCGTTTCGTAAAAATCTATTGCCAATCATTAGCGAACCGGAGTTCTGCTGTGGCGACCCCTTACCGGGAAAAGCCAAAAGACATACAACAACATTAAGATATAGCACCTTCTCTATCACTGGGCCCAAGCTTTGAGAATCTTTACTACCTAAGGTAACACAAATTCAGCCTTTTCCTATCTTTTACTACCAACTAAAATGAAATAAGTCTAGCAAACTCAGAGAAATGTAATTCTTTCTCTACCACAGAAATGAGCTAAATCATTGTATTAACCATGAATTAAGCAGAAATAGTTCACATTTCATTACCTCCACCTAATTATTTCATCCATCTGAAATCAAACTATTATTAGTCCACCATGTATCCTACTACACATCTATTCCTCTTCAAACCTACTCTTCAGTTCCATTTTTTCTTCCAATCAACTGTAAATATTATATTAGTCTGTTGGCAACTTAATGCACTTATAATTTAGTTAACTTTTTATTTACTACTGTTTAACTACTTGGCTTCTATACTGTTTATGTTTGTACCACAGATTGATCTGGAAATGGTTTGTCTGGATCTGTGTTCTGTGTGTATGTATGTATATATATATATATATATATATATATATATATACACACACACCACACATATAAAGATATCTATATCAAATTTCTAACCTTATAATTTACCTTGGTAGAACATCTGCTTTGTCTTCCTTTACAGTTCATATTTCTTACTTTTACATCATTTACTTGGATGTGTAGGTTAACTGGTTAACAGTTAAGTAAAAGCCCTTTATTCCACTGTGAATAGAAAATACATTTTCAAAGAATTATTTGCAAGGAAATAGTGGTCACCTTAATTTTATGAAATAGCATCATTGGAGAGGACAGTTAATCTGTTCAGAGGGTGACATGTTACTCACGAAATTACAAGTGCTCAAGCAATTCCTTTTAGACAGATGCTATGATGAACATTTCTTTAATGATATAAGAGTGCACTAATGAAGCTAGCAGGAATGCTGATTATCCATTCATAACAGCAATTTGTTCACCGAGGTGAAAGGATTTTGTGCATTATATTAATACCTTTGTTTTCACATATACTGTTGATATGTCACTTTAAAGAAATTAAAAAAAAATAACAATGTTGCATTTTTCTTCACTCCAGTGTTAACTATTCTTAAAGGTATTATACATCCTTGATGGAAGTGATATACAGACTGCAAGGAGTTGGTTTTGACTGTCTGGAACAGCTATATTTTATATGTTAGCATAATTTGTGTTTAGGTTATATTATCGTTTCTCAAGATTTTGCTTGTAAACCAAGAGGGCAACCAACCATGGACTTGGAGTTATGTTTTACAAGTGTAACTATAACTGTAAGGCAATAACTTGGAAGGGAAGGTGACTGGGATTTTGCTGGTGTGATGGAGTATCAATGGGTGTTATATTCAGTTACAATTATAGAGTCTGGGCACTACTAAATTGACACCACTCAACGTTTGTGCTACTACAAGAGCCCTTGTGATGTCCCAGGGGAAAATTCAAGCCATTACGGGAATGAGGCTGCTTGGTTGAGCTTCTTATCTAAAAAGAAAAAGGCAAGGGTGGTTGCAATATGATGTCCCAGGTTCATACAGTTTAATTTCTCCAAGTCTTTTGGGTTTTTAATAACATGATGGAAATGGACCCCAATCCTAAATCAAAGTACAATTAAAGTTCATGAAATTAGTATTGTTTCAATCTTTGATGTCAGCCAAAGGTGCTCTTCTGAGCACCCGCAATGTGCCCAGTAATGACTCCTTGTGCAATTCTTACAGAGTTACATGGTTTGGTAACATATTTAAATACGATTCTTGATTCTTTTTTATAAAACCCTACTACTATTGGAACTGTCTGGGTACCTTACTTCCACATGGCTCTCATGTCTGCCTTTGTTATGACTTTGTCTCTCTGTATATGCAAGACAATGTAGTCACTGGCTGTGGTGATATCATTGATCAATGCTACTCTTGTCATCTTTTCTTGAACCACTATATCCAGTTTTCTATCAACTATCCTTTGAACTGTTGGTAATAGGTGATTCCGTGGGATATAAACTTCATCATTTTCTATGATGCTTTGTGGCTCATGTTTCCAGTGTTTTTCAGTCACTTCAGTACCGTGATGTTTGTACAATCCCCGGTGGAACAGTCTCACGACATTATTATGCCTTTCAGTATACAGTCCTTCTGCCTTTAGTGTATGGCAACCAGCAACAAGTTGTGTGACTGTTTCCAGTTTGGTTTTGCAAAACCTACATTTGTCTGTTTCTCCCACATGTTCAATGGACTTTGTAAACCAGCAAATACATAAGCCAGTTATCTTAGGCTGCCAATATTAACCTTTCATCTCTTGTTTTGAATGCGCCTCTCCTTAACCATTCCTGCATTTGTTCCTCATTAACATGAGATTCTTCCAGAACTTTTCTATACTTGCAACTATATTTATGCTTTTTCCACATTTCTTGCCTCCTCATCTAGTCCTTCACCTTATATTCTTTCTTTTGTTTTTTGGCGCATTCAGTTTCTGCCTGATTTTTATCCACTTCTTCTCTGATTTCCATTCCTGCTTGATGCCAGTATGCTTCTGCTAAATTAAGCAGAGAAGTCATCTTAGATTTATTCTCCTCATGTTTCAAAACTTTCACTATATTTGGATCTTGTGAGGTCAGAAGATATGTGTGGAGTCCCATGATTGCAGATCTATACATATAATCAATTAGGCCCATCCCTCCTTCAGAATGGGGAATATATAATCTCTGTATGCGCTGATGTTTATAAATCATTTGGTGAGCATGAAGCATCCTTCTTGTTTTCCTATGTAATCTATCCAACACATTTTAGGGCCAGTCAATCACTCCAAAACTGTAAGTTAGGACAGGAAGAGCAAATTGGTTTATAGCTTGAATTTTGTTTTTATTCACATTTGTTCATGTTTTATTTATTTATTTTTTATTTGGGTTTTTCATCTATTAGTCCAGTTTACTGATCCACAAGGGAGATTTATTGCAATTAAAGGGCCATTGATGGGCTGTTTAATTACCTAATTTCAGCTCACATTCTATCTGGCACTACATCCTATGCTCTTCTTGTCAAGATGAAGGAATGGGTCTATTTTCAGGCAGGACTGTCTGTTTCAGCCACAGACAGAAATTCTATTTGTCATTTGTTAGAAGTACAGTCTGACCCTTGAATGGTTCAAATCCCAGCATTAAGTAGAACTGTGAAGTCTTCTGGAGCTATTGTGGGTATGAGAGATGTCCACTCTTTTTTTCTACATATATTTTCAGATCAAAATACATGTTATTCCTACAGATATCACAGTTGCTCATGGATAGATAAATATTTTTATGGTTCATGAACATCTTTACAGGGTAAGGGGAATAAAAGACCTGATTACTATTTCTTGACAATTCTTTGTTAAGATCATCCTTTACCTAGATCTTGTACCCTTGGACAGACATTGGAGGGCAAATTTGATTCTGTATGGGGATGAAACATTTCATTCTAGGATTACTCAGTCTCTGCCTATGTAAAAGCAGCTTAACAGGAACTTAAACTCGTCACTGGGAGCACAGTGAGATAACTTCAAGAATAGATGGATTTCTGTTTTGCAATCCCATAACATCCAGGTTATTTGTAACTCCCATGCACAGTTGAACAGGCTTTTGGAACAGTTGTGGCTGCTGTGAGCCCCAGCATCAGCTCCCTATAGTTCAGACATGAGCGCGAGGAATGCAGCACTCTAGCCACAAGTCAGTACTCATTTGGATTATACAAAAGAAGAAGCTAGATTTCCTTTAAGGTTCGATTTTTTGATGAATCCCCAAGGGCTGAAAACTTTCTTGCCAACTACCTTCCACACCAGCATGGCTCATCATAGGTGTTCAGGATCAGGGATATGATGTCTGAGAATATATGCCTACCACCCCTGCATATTTTAGATATCTTAGCTCACTATTCCTCCTCTGTATACATATCTGTCAATGTATTGGTACTTGGGACAGATCAAATCTGGATTCAATCTGTATCTCTAACTTCAGTTGTGAGGAATTGAATGGATTCAACAAATCAGCAAGACTACATGAAGTCAAAGATGCTCTTGTCTCTGCTCCCAAAAATAAAGCTCCCAGGTTGGATTGACTCCTTGTGGAGGTGCTGTGTTGGGGGGAGATGGATCACTAACTCCTCTTCTTACACTATACAATGGGGTGCTGCCCAGTGCCAAACTGCCATCCTCTTGCCATCAGGAGGTTGTAGCATGTACTACTGGGCAGAGGACAGAGGATATCACTCTGAAAACTGATGGCTAATATTGCCTCCACTGATGCTTTCATGAGACATATGGTATCCACCTCCAGTCTGTTCCTGCAGGGCATGTTGTCCATGGCTGTGGGGAGGGAGTGATGCAAGGTGATGTGTCACAGGCCAAGCATACCCATATGACACAGACCAATTCTGAGAGAACATCATTGTCAGATTTTGACATAGATTCCTCCATTGCTGCCTGTGGCTGGTCTCATATATGTGTCAACTGACATTCCTTGTACTCCATATCTGAGATACTTCATCCATCCACATATTTTCATTCCCCTACTTTTACAATTTATTTATTTTCCTGTGCACATTCACCTTCTTGTGAGCAATATCACGGTAATGAATCAAATACATCTGTTAACTCCTGATATAGGACACCTTGCCATGGTGCAGTGCATGGTTCCATACTTCTATGCCATCTCTGCCACAGACTGCATTAAGTCCCAAACAGCAGGCTACCACAGTGCTCATTGCCAATGTTTTACATGACAGTTCCACCATTCTGTTGAAGGATGTGATACTAACATCACACGTCACCTTAGTTCTTGACTATCATGTCCACCTCTCATTATGTGGCCCATATGATAATGTTGCTTTCATCTGTCACTGTATTCCTTCATCTGTGCAAGGCATGATTATTTTGCCATGTGTACTCCCTGATTTTCGTATGTGCTTTAACATCTGAAGCACATCATGGCCAGTCCATCCACTCCTTTGCATAGCTTGGATGTCATAATGTACGTGGCATTTTATTCTATGGCTCAGACACCATCTCTTTGCAAGTGCTGCAATGTACTGCAGCTGTCTTTGTCTTCCATATGTTTTTTCTGCTATCTTCTCATCCCACATTGTCTGGTATTCTTCCTGCCTGCTGCTCTTACAGCTATGATGGGCTCTGATAGGATGTTTCTCCGATGCTATGGCTGTTTCTGCAGTGTCATGTTAGACAACATGGCACACACAACAAATTTTTGGTTGCAATTCTGTCTGGTGCATATTGCAGTGATGTATCAAGATAGTAGAAAGATCTCTTCAGGTGGCCAGAAAAAACATATTCTGCCATGTTCCATGTTTCTGCATGGGCAGTGTTTTATGCCTTCTCTGTCATGGATTGGGGGTTGTGGATAGAGGTCATCATCCAGTGCTCTAGAATATATTTAGCATTAACTGTAGCACACAACAATGACACCATTGTTTGTAGACTGCTATTTGCTTATATGGTAGCTGATATAGTGAGCTCTATACTTGCCTACATGAAAATGTACCAAATAGATGACCTTGTGAGCCATCTTAATATGCTGGATATGTGCCATATGTGTGAATCATAGAATGTGCCTGGCTGAAGCATAGACACATTATAGGTGAAACCTTGAACATTACACAACACCTGACAGCTGAGGGAATAGAAGCTCTCTCAGGTGATGTATCTCACACCTTGCAGAACTGGTATTGGCTTCATACCAATGTGTGTGCAATCAGTTACTGGAAGGACTTTGAGAAAATATGACATGACATGATATGAATAATGGTGCTTCTCTCCTCTGCAGTCCTTGGGAGCTCCATGTACTCCTGCACATTCTGACTCATATGTCAAGGCACTGCTCTAGGATATGTGAGGCTGACATCTCCATGTTAACCAAATATTTCTGATGTGTATGTACCAAACATGACCAGTGCCACACATGCCACATACTTTAGTGTGCTTGGAGATTGACAATCATGCACCCCTCACGATTCTTCTTGTGGGTGACACAGTTCAGAAAGTTGTTATACAGCCTCTCTATCCATATAGAAGTGGTCCACAACCTGCAGTAAATCAAAGTGCTGTACAAAAATATGTACCGAGTTTACATGTTTTGCATACCCTTATATTTTGTCAACACAGTTCTTAAACAATATTGCTTTATCCCATAGAAAGGAGTGCTTATATTGAATCTAACATTAATGGATTGAGAAGGGGTAAGCTGTCCTTTAATGTTTTGTAACATTCTAGTTTAGAGGAAGTATGCACATAACAGCTTCACAGTCCACTTTATTAAAACAGCAGTAGTTGTTATGTTTTATTCATTTGTTAACAAGTAAATTGGACCTCAAAAGCTTTTCAGCTGCAACCCATGATGTAAGAGTAAATACAATATCTATATATATATATATATATATATATATATACACTTTATCATCATAACCAGCTAGCATATCACTAGGAAGGTGTTAATAAAATGGAGTTTCCTGAGAAAACCCATGCAAACATGTGGAGACCATATAAACTCTATGCAGATAGTGAGCAAAAGTCAAGACTGAGCTCCAGGTATTATTATATGAGGTATAGATCATAAACAGCAATCAACATCACAGATATATTTTCAAATCACATGCTTCTGAAAGAGGAAATATACACATTGATATAATACATAAAAACTCTTCTCTATAACATCCAACATTAGCATGAACATTACAAATTAAAAAAATCAGATTAAAATCATCATTTTATGCATGGCTTTTCAGAGAATAACCCTTAATTGCGGACAGAACTACACATGTAAAACAAGCAACTCAAAACAGCTAGTAAATACCATTTTGTTGTTAACTGTACTGTTAATGTTCTATTGATTAGCATAAGTAAAATCTAATTCCCCAGAGATAAATATACATAATTAAAACATCAGCTTGTAAAAAAAAAAAAAAAAACAAAAAAACATTTGCAATATTGAATTTAGTCACATTAGATGTTTTTCATTAGCTGTAGGAATTGTCTCCAAACTTCTTTCAAAAATGGTATTATATAATGCCCCACAGAACCACTGATTGGTAAATGTATGGTACACAAAATTACACATATTCTGGTAAATGAAACATAGCCAATTTACACTGATTTCTGTTTTCTAGCATAGGAATAATGATTTATTAGTCCCAGAAGTGTCATTGGGACATATAACTAGACTTTGGAAACCAATACTGAAGAAATATTGCCTCAGTTAAAAATCAATAGCCAAAGTAATTTTCTGGACTGCACATAAATAACACATTTGTGTAGCATGATGTTTTTTATCAGAAAAAAAGACAACTCAAGTATAGCTGGGAAGAATTCTTAAAGAAGCAGTAGTGTCTTGGGTAAAATATTATAGACTGCAGCAAATGAGTACAGTGCTACAACTAATGTACCCATCGTTTGCAAATTTTACCTACCTGTTTTATTACTGCGGCAGTTCACCTGAGTGACATCTTCTCCTCAGACTTCCTCAGTACCTTTTTCTACGTCTTTACCTTAGTCTGTTCCCCTCGTCATGGCCATCTTTAACTGGACATAGCCTGGCACCTTGTTGACTATCTAGCAAATGAGCAGCAGTTGATTAACTCAGCCAGGAAATTATTTGTTCAGAAAGATCATGCAGTAATGCAAAATGCCTGTTTTTAGGTAACACAGTGATGAAATGCAGTAATAAACAGAAATCCAATCTGCATGGCAGGAATTCAAGAAGGACACCAGTCACTTTGATATCATATCTTTAAACTGTATACTACATCATAACTAAAAAAGTGAACCAAAAAATGAAACTATCTACCAGGAGTCCATTGATCAAACATATTAATAGGCCAGAAAGATATATCCTTTGGAAAAGATAAAAATAACAAATGTATTCTGGGCACGATGTGAGTTTTAACATGCAACCTACATGAGAGAAACTAATTTTCAAACATATTTACTGTGTACACAGCACCATTCAATATGGACAGGCACTGTGGTTTGAATTTCTTTATTTCACATATTAACAGTCTGTCTTCTAGTAGTCGTGCAGCAATGGTACATTATGGAATTCGGTGCAATAAATAAGGTTACATTAGCAACCGTTATCAGCTAAACTGAAACTAATTGTATGTAGTACATTGGGAGCTGTGATTATCCTGCAACTCTGAGGAATAAACAATTTGTTAATCACCTTTCTTTTATAAGAAAACTTCTTAAAATTGCCAAACAGCTTTTAGTACTGCTAAGCTGTAATCGTACTACAGGGCATGAACACTGGCAACCACATAACAGACCCTCCCCACATACACACACACACACATATATGCATGCAGCTTTAAAAGCTCTAATACAACTAGGGCTACCACAGTTGTTGTTTAAGTGTTGTAGAACATAATATATTACAGATTTAAAGTTGCTCCAGCTTCAAATAAACTTCAAATGTGGCCAATGTCTGTGAGGCAATGTTAAGTTTGTTACAACTTTCAAATATGTAGAGCAGTAAAATATCCATGTAACAAAAACAAGTGCCACAGCACTAAGTGTATTAAAGGATTTGAAGCTGTAAAACACTGACTCACTTAAACTGTGTTTTTCTGTCTGTATGTATTTCTCTTTTTTCTTTCTTCTCAACTGTCAATCAATACAGCATGTAAATCTCAATGTTTGACTATAAAGAATAATAACCAGGCCTCTGCAATCATATAAACAAGTAGTTATATGTTCCCAAAATAGATGTTAAGTTTCAGCTTCGAAACTTTACTTCACGTCATTCATGAAGTAAATTTCTTAGCATCCAGTTCTTGTAAATAGTTTGGTCATGATCAAATAACCTGATCATAATCCACTCTTTAATATAATTCATAAATAGAGCAGGGAACTTTTAAAACACCTAGGCTGGAGTTCAGCAAGGCCTGTCACCTGTAGTAAGCCCTAACAAAGCTTTTCTCCTACTGCCTTTTCTGATTCAGTGACAGGCCCTCCTTAGTGATTCTACACAGTCAGTAGAATCACCATGGTGGACCATCTCCTCAGTTATGCTTCATGCTAAGAAGGCATTCCAGGGGAAAGTCCTATGCTAATTAGACATGTTCTCTTCTCTCCCTGTGATAAGGCATTTAAAATGTTGAGAATTCAATGAATCACTCAAATGTTCTAATTAGCACTGTGAGCAGAGGAATGTGTGGTCTCAGGTAAGACACAGAGTGTGTGTGTGTGTGTGTGTGTGTGTGTGTGTGTGTGTGTGTGTGTGTGTGTGTGTGTGTGTGTGTGTGTGTAAATGGGTGAGTGTGTAAATGGGTGAGTGTGTCCATGAGTATGATCAATCAAAGAGTGGCTGATCTATAATCAGTGTCTGTGTGCATGTATATGTGTGTGTGTGTGTGTGTGTGTGTGGGGGGGGGGTTATGCCATACCTTCAAATTCCCCTAGACTGCTGAAATTCCTGTAATATGGGGGCAGGAGGCACGTTAAGTGAAAACAGGGTTGGTGAAATACCTTGTCATACCTCCTATCCTGGAATAGACCTTTCTAAAGCAGAGTGTTGATCTAAGCCAAGAGCTGCCATATTTAATGGTGCTAAATACTCCTTCACCTAATCTAAATAGATGGAAGATTGAGATATCTCTGCATACAACTTTGCATAAAAGAAAGCAATGGTCCTTAGATGTCCAACAGCAAAGCTGACCAAATTATACCATCCTCTTTACTGACTGTTGTTTCAGTTTGAGCCAACCATTTCTGGGTTACAATTTATAGGCAGTTTTGTCCTGTTGGCTAACTGTATGTTGTTGAATGGACATGTGTGAAAACAGGTGGTTGTATCGTTTATTTTTAAACCAGCTGAAGATATCATGTTAATAGTTTCTTATAGGCTGATTTCTCTAGTAAACTATGATGGCAAGTTGTTTGTGTCTGCTCTAGCTAATGGGTTTATGCTGTTGCTTCTGTAATTGATCTATCCGTCTCACTCAGCTTATCTGGGAGGAAGAACATCACTAAATAAACTAGTTAAGAACTCCTTACTGATAGAAGCTGACAATAAATCAAGATATCTTATTTTGCTAGCAAGCTTTAAATGTAGAGAAGGCCTTTAAAAGAGAATAACATTTTTTTCTTTTATTCAGTGATGAGGCACACACATTTCTCTGGCATCCAAAGAGTTGTGATGTGTGTTGTCTGTTTGAATCTTCAGGTTTCATAAAAACAGTGTCACATTTCCCTTAATTAAGTGATTCAGTGGAATGAGTCACTGCTGTCCCCTTTCTCTTGTACTCTTTGCTCTTTTGAAGCAAAAGTAAGAACATCACCATTAATTGATTGATTAATTAATTTTATTTGTTTTGTTAACTAGGTAGGTGGATTGGTCCTTGGGCACTTTTCAGCCATGACCTGGATGTGTACTGTACAAAACTGCATAACGTCACACAGTTTATTTCATAGCACAAAATTACATGCAAATCACATTTTCAGTTCATGGCAAAGAGATCACAATGCATGTGATATCATGAATCTTTTAACAAATAATATTTAGAATTATCTATGAGTTTCCTATTTTGTTGATAAAGAGTTTATATAAGGTGCTTTAGGGGTATATTCATACATGAGAAATGTCTGCAATAAGATAAGATGTAATCTGCTGTACATTCAAAATATAAAGTACTATAATGGCTAGTGACAATAACAATAACAGACAGATTAAGCTCTCTCTCTACAGTGCTAACTTATTGGTTTGTCTGTCAAACCTAGAGCAAGATCATCCTTTGGTGTTTGTTTAGCATGACTCTTTTTAAACATCCTTGGTCAGGACAAAATGGAGGTTGCTGAGAATCAGTGTTTCTTCCTCACCAAGACAAATTGATTGATTCCTGTTCCTGGAAAAGGTGAATTACTTGAAATACCTCGATGTAAGGTTTAGTACTTATCCTTTAGATATTGTATGTAGTCCATATATTAATATTCTAGATAAAGCTAAGAATTGGAAGCTTTTCTTTTTTAGATCTCCAGCAAAAGCTAAAAGCTGCTTCATGTTTTATTCTTCTACAAAATCTTCATACTTCTAATGGAATCCCTTTCACTCCTCCACAAGATTTTTTTGTACCCTGAAAAGAGTAATTGCTAATTTTAATCAGGATTGTCAGAAATCCAGGTTTAACCGGACTTTTCTTGTTCTGCCATCTTCATTTGGGAGAATGGCTCTTCTGCATTCTGAGTTATATAATCAAGCAATAAGGCTTAAAATATTTAAAACTTATCCTTGCTGGTCCATCATCTGGGAGGCTTTAATGCATCTTACTACAGAGTTTGTGATGATAATGTTTTTCTACATAATTTTTCTAATACTATCACCTAGGAGGTTTTTAAATTTATATACAGGGCATTTAAGGAGACTAATTATGTGACTTGGCTGGAGTATCTTGCTCCTATTACACAGTTAAGAAATTGGAGTCCTCACCAGAATTAAATTTCAGGCTAAATTTTCCAATCTTAAATTTTGAAAACAACTAGTGGGGGAACATGTGATGCTCTAAAGTATGTTTTTCAATGCATTTGGAGCTGGGAAGGCTGAAAAATCCCTACAGTATAATAAACTCTCTATTTACTAGAACAGGGACTAGACTTGGAATGGTCAGTAATGGACACCCCTTAGGACAGAAGTTTCTAACTCTAGGTGGAACATTACTAAATCATATACATTTTAATTGGCTCCAAAACTCAAATCACTACTAAATATAGGCTAGAATGGCAGAGAGATCTTAATACTGAGATCTGATCACATAATTGGCCAAACTGTTATAATTTCCAGCTATGCTACTGGGTCAAGAAGATGTCATTTCTATGTATGGCAGTGCCTGTTTAAATGTTTTTATACTCTGTCTGGCTGTTACATATTTTCTTTGCATTAGTCTGAAGTATGTGTGGGGGTTGATTGAAAATGTATCTTTTGGGAGTGACCATCTGACAATCAGCTCAAAGAAGACCTACAAACATACTATAATGCTTTACAGATGGGTACAGTAACCCTTTGACCTTTACTTTTCTTAAGTAGATGTGAATCAAAAATTTCCCTAAGTAGATAGGATTGAAGTTTATTAGATATATAATAGTTGTGGGACAAAAGTCATCAAAATAGCATGAAACAAAAAATGTCCTCCTAAAATAGAGGAGAAAAATGGAAGAATTATACAAAATAGATTTTGCAACATAAGCTGTAAAAATTAGGGAGAGACTAAAGTTGAGTGGTATCTTTTGACTAACTTTCTTCATAGTTTAATACATTTGCTGCACATTTATCTAATGTTTATTTTGGAATATTCCAAGTGTATTTCATTTCAATATATTGCAATTGCTGTTTGCAGTTAATACTGAGCAAGGTGTGCGATGTTGTATTTTTACACGAGCCTTGTCAACTTCCTCAGTTGCATTTTATTCTAATGTATTGTGGTTCAGGTTGTAAATAAAGCAATTTTTACAGAAAGAAATTTAGACCTTACGCAAGTGCCAATCCCTAACCAAAATAAATAAAAAATAAATGAAAATAAAATAAATCACTCACGCTGTACAAACCATATACTACTGCTAACCCTTAACTAAAATATATATATGTTATTATTTTGCTGTTTTACTGATAAACTAAGTTCTAAACCACTTTATTTGTAAATATGTATATATGATGGGATTCATGGAAGGTTAATGTACTACACTGTGCAAATTAGCATGGTCAGCAGCCACACACACACACACACACACACACACACACACACACACACACACACACACACACACACACACACACACACAGACACACACACACACACACACACACACACACACACACACAGACACACACACACACACAGACACACACACACACACACACACACACACACACACACACGTCTAAGACCCAGGTAATGTACCTGCACGTTTAGCACACTATGCTGTGCAAGCTAAAGAATGCATATTGATCAGGAAATGAAGAACCCCATGCAAATAAGCCACATGGCGTATGCAAACTAAGTGACCCAAACAGGTGCCTAATTCAGAAACATATTAAATTGTAGCAGTGGATGACAGTGCATACCCATTTTAAATTCTTTGATTTGTGGTGTATAATAGGAGTCATTCTAAGAATAGCAGTAGTAGCGCAGAAAGAATTTATTACAACAGCTATCGGAGTCAGTGTCTGCCATGTTCTATGTCAAGCCTATCAGCACCACCTGTGGAAGAGCAGACAGCACCTGACATACCACCACCTCACAGACCAGGGAACTGTGGGCCATTTTTGAGTTGAAAGGGATACTCTAAGGCACTTTGGAGTGGGTTTGGCATAATGGTTATCACCTTATAAGCACAAGATTCAGGGTTTGATTTGGACAACATATTATTGGCAAAGCTTAAAATGGCCCATCAGGGCAGTTAGCCTAGTATTCACCTATGAGTCTATGAACTTCGTTGATCTGTTATCATCCACAAGCAAAAATGAGTAGGATATGTTGCATGCCTATTCCTGTGGATATAAAGATATTTTTAGTTTTAATCATCTTAGTCATAGGTACTTTCCAGTGCCTCCTGGGGACATGTAAGGAAATATTGCAGATGTCATTCTCAAGAATGCTAAACAGATTCCTCAGTTTAATGCTACAACATGTGAATGAGCATGTCTGGTTCCCCATGACAACAGAAGAGAGAACTAACACCATTTGGGCCTTTCATGACATAACTTTTTCCTACCATCCTTTTAATCATATAGTGTATGCATGTTACTATCAATGTCCTACTAGTTCCAGAGGAAATGCCATACATGAAAAGAAGGACTTCCACTCCTTGAACTCCCAGGTTTTATGTAATTCCGGTGTTATTATGTAAAATGTGTCCATGCTTCAAAAGTACCACATCCATGGCAAATGTAGGTATAATATACCGCAGCACAAGCAAAGAAGAGACATCTGGTTCACAACTGCAGACTATGACACAGAGATCACAGAATAGACTGATGCATGCTGTACTACATCCAGGCTATGTGTGGAAGTACAAGGACTGGTTATGGTGTGCATCAGTCATCACCATGCTACGGTCTTGGGTAGGGTATAGTCATTATTATTGTGCAGGTTGGAGGAACACACTGACAGCTGACAGCTATACTATAATAATATATGCAATGATTATTGGTTTTGACCTTTGTATTAACTTGCATTTTCCGGGATTAATGCGTTCATAACATGGAAAAGGTAGAAATACTGTAGCAGACATATGAACCCTGATGGGGCATTCCAGATTGTTAGATGGAGTAATGTCACTGTCAACAATATGGGAAACTGGTGGAAATCTGTGTGTATACAGGCAGCACTGATTTTGGCTTACCAATGGTCTGTTCATCTTTTTTTGGATGGTCCCTGTCTGATCTCCTTAATTTTGGACCCCACCATGGCTGTGGATGCAGACCAGGAGGCATTTGTAATATGTCTATTTGAGACAGCTATGGATGCAACATTTACCAGCAGTTACCTCAGCTCTACAACCTGCAGGTAAAAGTTTTAATTTAAAAAGATTAAATCTATGTCCTGGAATATGAAGACTGAATGTGTGAAAAATGAGGATTTATGTATAGACTTAGATTGCTGTTTGTCAGATAGCTATTCCATTTTAACAAAGCTATTGCAGTCTCAAAGTTAATGGATATAAGTACATAGGGTGTGAGGGCTACAGATTTAACACTAGGGAATACAAAAAATAAATAAATTAAAGGAGGACTGCACTTGCCAACATTCACTGAACTATTGTAGTTTCACTGTTTTATTTATTTATTTCTTGTAATTCCAGGATTAACTGTTATTGTTGTCTGAATTAGAATATGAATCCCTGTGTGCGTATTTCCCATGTATTCCTGGATTTCATTTCACTAAGCAGCTGGTCCACTTAATTTCATAACAGCACACTCACTATCTCTACAGTGTTATCTTTACATGTCAGTGCAAGGTGTGCATATCATATTTGACATGAAGCGTGTCACCTATATGTTCATGTATATAGCCTATGTATACCCATAGCACTAGAAGCTTGAGAGATGGTATTCACTGTTATATGTCTGTGAACCTGGCAATGCAATTTTGTTCTTCAGTTGGACCTGATTGAAAGGTCATGACTACATCAGGAGGTGTGAAGCACAGGCCGTAGCCTGAAGTTCAAGGACGTGAATGATTTTCCTGTTATTCCTCAAAATGGACTTTAGCATACATCTGCTAGATAGTTATGATGTCCCATTGCATAAAGTAGATGCCTGACATGAGATGGCATGAATATTGGCTGATGCCACTGGCATTTCCTATTCCGGTTAGCAATGCTGGTATCACCACAGTGGCCTGAAGTGACACCAATCTGACCTGCTTCACCAGTAGGAGGTAGAATGTCAGGAGAGGGAGCCAGAAATATGCTGTAAGCTTTTGTTTTCAATACTATTGTCTTCAACAAACTTAATTGTGATGCATGTATACTTAAAAGCATGTACCTTGTTTTCAAGTGTTAGAGGAACAGCAACTGAACATGGCTCTCTCCTACTAAAGGCAGGTGCATCTCTCCAGTCACAAGGGTGTGAATTTATGGAAGTCCAGTTCACATCAGCACTGATGTTGTTATTATATGTGTGTCCGGTGATCTTTGCC
The DNA here is from genome assembly GCF_019279795.1 of Protopterus annectens. NCBI lineage: Eukaryota > Metazoa > Chordata > Ceratodontiformes > Protopteridae > Protopterus > Protopterus annectens. Next base: position 868,506,964 of record NC_056729.1, read on the forward strand.
AATTCTGTCTTCATCTGTCAGGTCTTCTTGAACAGGGAAGGAGGAGGTGAAGGAGTGACTCAGATCACCTTGGTAAATACCAGTCACTTTGTCTGGCACTGGATCACCAGTGGCCACCAATTCTTCTCTCAGCATGAGAGAAAGTTTTTTGATATAGGTAAACTGGAGGAATTAGTGATATCTTCTTGTCTGCTTGTAAGGGAAGAGTGTAAATGTTCTGCTTTTCAAGGATTACAGTGGGAGTCTCCAAGTACTAAGTCTGCATGCTGGTCAGCATAGTGCTGTGTCAGCTGCTGGATGTCTATGCTGTGCATATCAAGTAACTTCTAGAACATCTGGCTGAATGTGACAAGTAGACCTCAACCATTGGGCTTCCACGGAAACAACAGCCCATGTCATTGGCCAGTCAAGTAACTAATGCCTAAGTAAGTTTTTTGCCCTGTGGGTCAGCCAGGCCAGGACTCGAGCCTATACCCATCATGATGTATTTTCTCCTGTATCTGTGATTCCATGATCTTCCTCTCAAAGAAATTTGTCTTCTCTCTTCCAGTTTTCATAGTTTATGGTCACCTTTCTCTATTTAACTCTGATTGATGTTATCCCCTTTCTTGTCCCATTGCATTAAGTAGATGCCTGACATGAGATGGCATGAATATTGGCTGATGCCACTGGCATTTCCTATTCCAGTTAGCAATGCTGGTATCACCACAGTGGCCTGAAGTGACACCAATCTGACCTGCTTCACCAGTAGGTGGTAGAATGTCTGGAGAGGGAGCCAGAAATATGCTGTAAGCTTTTGTTTTCAATACTATTGTCTTCAACAAACTTAATTGTGATGCATGTATACTTAAAAGCATGTACCTTGTTTTCAAGTGTTAGAGGAACAGCAACTGAACATGGCTCTCTCCTACTAAAGGCAGGTGCATCTCTCCAGTCACAAGGGTGTGAATTTATGGAAGTCCAGTTCACATCAGCACTGATGTTGTTATTATATGTGTGTCCGGTGATCTTTGCCAATTCTGTCTTCATCTGTCAGGTCTTCTTGAACAGGGAAGGAGGAGGTGAAGGAGTGACTCAGATCAGCTTGGTAAATACCAGTCACTTTGTCTGGCACTGGATCACCAGTGGCCACCAATTCTTCTCTCAGCATGAGAGAAAGTTTTTTGATATAGGTAAACTGGAGGAATTAGTGATATCTTCTTGTCTGCTTGTAAGGGAAGAGTGTAAATGTTCTGCTTTTCAAGGATTACAGTGGGAGTCTCCAAGTACTAAGTCTGCATGCTGGTCAGCATAGTGCTGTGTCAGCTGCTGGATGTCTATGCTGTGCATATCAAGTAACTTCTAGAACATCTGGTTGAATGTGACAAGTAGACCTCAACCATTGGGCTTCCACGGAAACAACAGCCCATGTCATTGGCCAGTCAAGTAACTAATGCCTAAGTAAGTTTTTTGCCCTGTGGGTCAGCCAGGCCAGGACTCGAGCCTATACCCATCATGATGTATTTTCTCCTGTATCTGTGATTCCATGATCTTCCTCTCAAATAAATTTGTCTTCTCTCTTCCAGTTTTCATAGTTTATGGTCACCTTTCTCTATTTAACTCTGATTGATGTTATCCCCTTTCTTGTCCCATTGAATTAAGTAGATGCCTGACATGAGATGGCATGAATATTGGCTGATGCCACTGGCATTTCCTATTCCAGTTAGCAATGCTGGTATCACCACAGTGGCCTGAAGTGACACCAATCTGACCTGCTTCACCAGTAGGTGGTAGAATGTCTGGAGAGGGAGCCAGAAATATGCTGTAAGCTTTTGTTTTCAATACTATTGTCTTCAACAAACTTAATTGTGATGCATGTATACTTAAAAGCATGTACCTTGTTTTCAAGTGTTAGAGGAACAGCAACTGAACATGGCTCTCTCCTACTAAAGGCAGGTGCATCTCTCCAGTCACAAGTGTGTGAATTTATGGAAGTCCAGTTCACATCAGCACTGATGTTGTTATTATATGTGTGTCCGGTGATCTTTGCCAATTCTGTCTTCATCTGTCAGGTCTTCTTGAACAGGGAAGGAGGAGGTGAAGGAGTGACTCAGATCACCTTGGTAAATACCAGTCACTTTGTCTGGCACTGGATCACCAGTGGCCACCAATTCTTCTCTCAGCATGAGAGAAAGTTTTTTGATATAGGTAAACTGGAGGAATTAGTGATATCTTCTTGTCTGCTTGTAAGGGAAGAGTGTAAATGTTCTGCTTTTCAAGGATTACAGTGGGAGTCTCCAAGTACTAAGTCTGCATGCTGGTCAGCATAGTGCTGTGTCAGCTGCTGGATGTCTATGCTGTGCATATCAAGTAACTTCTAGAACATCTGGTTGAATGTGACAAGTAGACCTCAACCATTGGGCTTCCACGGTAACAACAGCCCATGTCATTGGCCAGTCAAGTAACTAATGCCTAAGTAAGTTTTTTGCCCTGTGGGTCAGCCAGGCCAGGACTCGAGCCTATACCCATCATGATGTATTTTCTCCTGTATCTGTGATTCCATGATCTTCCTCTCAAAGAAATTTGTCTTCTCTCTTCCAGTTTTCATAGTTTATGGTCACCTTTCTCTATTTAACTCTGATTGATGTTATCCCCTTTCTTGTTGATATATCTTCCCTATTTCATTCCCATTTATATGCTGACCACAGTTGCTATATGCATCCACAGTGGCATTTTATTGGCCCCTTTGCTCAGCTGTACTGCATTTTTGTCTCAGCTGGATGCTAGCTGAAGCTACATTTTGCTACATGCTGCATGTGGGCATGCATTGATTAGGCCATAAGTGCTTGCCTCATCCGTCAATTCAGCCACAATTGATACTGTATGGCTGCACACACCCTCTTATAGAGAGTGGCCTCTCTCCAGTTACTTATCTTTTTATGCAGCAATTTTCTTGGTATGATGACATTATTTAGTATATAATACATGTCAGATTAGCATTGCCATGTCTCATGCAGGAACCTACAGTGCTTGTCTGTGAATCCAAGCCATGCAGTTTGTATCTTCAGATCATATGAGAATCTCTCTCCTTCACTTAATACATTTTTTCTCACATCTGTTTGATGTTTATATCACTTATTGCCCATAATAAAGTGCAGTGTGTAAATCCTCCTCCCACACTTTGCATCCCAACATAATCATGCACCAGGAAAACGCTTAAAGTTTATCTTTTCCCTGATTTCAGAACAAAATCTTATCCTGCCATGAGATATAAATAAATTCTTGGTGAAGTTTATTGTACTTGGTATGCAGTGTAATAACACAGATATCACACTGTAGTATACAGTTGTCTGCTGTGGAGTGATCATTTTACTTCATCTTCAGAGATGCACAAATTATTTCAAATGTTTTCTTTCCAGCACTAATTCCTTGGGGTATAGCATAGAAGTTCACTGTCCAGTAGGTCTGTCACTGTGGAGTTTCACTAAACGTGATTAATCAATCCATTGTAGACAATGATGTATTAGTTTAACATTTATTTTATTTATACTGCATGCCAAGCACTATATACCATACTAGAAATCATATCCAGTTTTATTTTCCTTTTTCTATCTTTTATTGAATATACCTGTATTTATTTTTTGATTTTTTTTGTCTGAGTAACTGAATGTGCTGCATTTTGGTTAGTTTGCAATAAAATCGTATGCAGACTACAGAAATCATGTCTATCCACAGCAAATTGTTTCTCCTCTTTACTGCATCATCAGAAGGTCGGGTTAGATGGTATGGAAATGGCATGTTATTGGACAGTCGGTCAGCATACAGTAAACAGAAACAACAGTTTACTAAACTTAGTAAATATAGGTCTACTGAAGTAACTAAAATAAAATCTACACTTTTTAGAACAAGAAATGCACTTTGCAAGATGAGGGCATAATTATAACAAAAAAAAAAAAAGAAATGTTGATTTTTAAATTGTATGTGACAAAATAATGAAAAATGAGTCCAAATGGAAGAAGGAAAGGCATTATGGTAATATTGGCAAGAGGAAGGTCAATAGATTGAGTGACAAAATCACATTATGGATGGTGTAGTGTACATTGTTAGAATGGAGAAGGAATGGGCTGAAAGCAACATATCGGTGTACTGTCCAAATAATGATAATACTGAGGTTTTTGAGTTCTTTAAGAATCTGGTGGTACTTCTAGATGGGGATGAGATGAGGAAAACTGTGGAAAAAGACTTCAGTGTGGTGCTGAAAATGAAATTCAACCAGTTGCTTCGACAAAAGGATTTTAATAAGACATGCGAGAGGATTTTGTAATAAAGGATGGAAAGATATGAAGTGATGATTTGTGGTGAGCATGCATGAAAAAGAAGGTGTTTATATTGTCCTGGGTTGAGTATAAACAAGCAAATAAGATGGATAGGTTCCTACCTAGAGAACATATAGTCAGAAAAGTTCTGGAGGTAGAAATATTGGTATGTCAGGATGAGGGTCCACAATGTTAAACTTAGCTGGTAGGGGATGAAAGTCTAGCGCAACAGATTAAGGAATTAAGTGGCATGGATGAAAGTTATAAAGTGATAGGAGATGGCAATGTGGGAAGACAGTATATTGAACTAAAGGTGAAGAGAGATGGATTGACTGAAGTTTGTAAGGGACCTTGTACAAAAGAATGGACTCTTAAGAACAGATAAAGAAGAAATGGTTGCAAAATGGAAAGTGAGTTGGGTAGAGAAAGAAGCAGTGGGCAAATGAAAAGACAGCTACCATTTACATAAGCTTCAGGATACAAGAAATGAAATCTCTGATAAAGAATAAGCTTATAAACAAGATGAGGCTCAGTGCACTGAAATGGTAGCAGGTTAAACTTCTTCTATGGAAGTTTAAATACCATAGTCCTGAAGGGATTGGGATGGTTGAAGAATACTGACCAATGAAGGGGAAAGAAGTGCAAGCAACAGAAAAAACAGCAGCTGTCTTGAGATGGTTCTTTGAATGCTTATACAGGGAGGCAGAAGGGAGCAAAGGAGTTAGGTAGAAGGTGATTGGGTTGTTAGTTGCAATGTCTAACATGGTAGGAAAGGGAAAACTGAAGATTAAGGTAGAGGACATGAAACAGTTTATTAGCTATCTAAAAAGAAGCAAGTAAAACTTGTGGTAAGGATGGCTTCCTTCTTGTTGCTAGTAGACAGTAAAAGATTTAAGTTTATTAATGAATGCATTTGATAAGGGATTACAGAGTAAGTATCTGTGAGGTTTTACAGGTAAGATTTCAAGACTTGTTTTCGCCTATAGGGACTGGTTATGGAAATCATGTCTCTTACTCTGTTCAAATGCAGCTTGACTGACTGAATGGGAAATCACAAATCGACCCCTGCTTTGGTCCCCTTGTCTGTCATGGGTAGGGGAAGCAGGTAAACATATAAAAATTCAACAGTTCTTCCCACCTGTTGACAATTGACATATGCAAATGCTGTATGGCTACACTTTATTCAGTCCTCACAGATCAATAGCCTAGTATAAATCTATGAAACTATCAGATGTTAGGAACACTTGAGTGATGCTTGTGCTCAATGACAATTTCCATCAAGAATTTAAAAATAGTCACTGTGTGTGTGTGTGTGTGTGTGTATGCCAACACACACACTGACATACCTCTTATCTGTCCAAATGTTGATGTTCATCCCTGCCGTCTCTTCTTATTTTTGACCCTCCCCTGGTAAATTACAGATCCTTACACTCAGTCAGTAATGCCAGGTATTAGCGTTGCATTCTACTAACTGTTCATAAAATGCATTGTGATGGCAGATATGTTACTCTATTAACTTTTTACCTGAGTCCAGATAGTATCTTTAAAACTACCTCAATGTCACAGAATGCTCCTGATCTTGCCTGTTATATCTGCCTTGTCCCTTGTAACTCATAGAGCATTGCAACCAAGGAATATTGCCAGACATTAGAGTTTCATACTTAAAATGAAAAAACACTCAAATACAAGCCTTCTGAAAAAGCATAAAGATTTGAAGCTTGGACTTGTCAAACTGCTTTCAGTGCCAAGGGTGTAAGGTTTAAACCTTTCCCCGTTTTACTTTAATTTTGCTGCTGTTGTTTTTCAGATATAAGGTAATACGTTAAGAGTATCCCTGGTGTCTAGTAGTGGTGCAGAAGTATAACACTCTGCTAAGTAGTTGAGTATGTGTCGAGTGTATAGTATTCATATTTTTTATTCCCCTTTTTACTTTAACATTTTTTTTTTGCCAAGACTTCAGGTAATATGTAAGAGGATTTCTGACCAAACCATAGCACCACCACTGCCTTACACTCCTGTACTAACACTATCCTCCAGCATAAAAACAATGGCTATCTCTCCTCTGCTACTTTCCTCGACCTGTCTAAAGCATTTGACATGGTCCCACACAATCAACTTATCTCTGTCCTCAATAACCTTTCCTTCTCACAATCAGTCACCAACTGGTTTCAGAGTTACCTGTCTGACCGCCAACAATCCGTTGTATGGCAGAATGACATATCTCCCCAACTACCTGTCTCCATAGGGGTTCCCCAAGGATCCATCCTTGGACCCCTACTCTTCTCTGTTTACACCAATAATCTAGCCTCTGCCACCAAACATGGCACATTCATACAATACGCAGATGACTCGACCATCATCTGCTCAGCCCAGTCCCTACCCAAACTGCAAAAAATCACACAGGAAGCCTTTTCTTCTGTTGAAACATGGTTATCCGATGCCCAATTAATACTCAACCCAAACAAAACTAAACTACTCATCTTCCAGCCCACCAAACATACTCAAAACAACTCTCACTTTAACATCACAGCAAAAAGACAACACCACTATATACCCAACTGAACACACCAAATTGCTAGGAGTGGAAATAGACAATAAACTAAAATTTGACATTCACATATCCATGACCATAAAAAAAGTCCACAAAAAACTAGGAGCGTTATACAGAAATAAGCAATTTCTCACCAAAGCAGAAAAGATTTCAATAGAAAATTCCCACCTTATCTCCACCCTACTTTATGCCTCTCCATTATATACCAACCTAAGGCAATGTGATCTAAACAAGCTCGAGACCTGCTACAACAAAATCGCCAAATTCACCACAGGGGCATCCTACCATAGTCACCACTGTCTCTCACTTGCTGAACTGGGCTGGCATGAACTCCCTCACCTCCTTCAGTGGTATCAACTCTCACTCGCCCACAAACTAGTAAACCATCCACTAAATGTCCCATCCCTCCAGAATCTACTCCAACCCTATCGCACCACCAGACCACTAAGATCCAGCAACAAAAATCACTTGCAGATCACTAAAGCCAATAACTCTGCTGGTGAAGCACTATTCTCTTGTGCCATAGCCAAATTATGGAACTCACTCCCACCCACAGTTACCTCCATACCATCATGCACCCACTTCAAAACTTTACTAAAAGCGCACCTAAAAACATGCTGGCTATGCCCTTGCAACTCCCACTCTAATATCATCTACCCCATCCAACCACTACCTTTCTTTCCACTCCACTAACTACCTTGATTATAACAACCTCAGATGCTCATAAGCCTAGTACTTATTATACAGCAGGAACTTCTCATTGTAACATTTGTTAATGTCTGTTATGTACTTCACAGATAAAGATTCTAGTTGTCTACTGATGTACTATGTTCTTCATCTGTAAATATGTTGTAAGTAATTGCTATGTTAAATTGTTAATCGCTATGTAATCCAATGTAACTACTGTCTGTTTATTTTACTGTGGAGCTTTTCTCTCCCCGGGCCTCCGCTGAAAATGGACCTACGTCCAGTCGGACACTCCCGGTCAACAAATTTAAATAAATAAATAAATAAAATAAATAGGATCTCTGTTGTCTAGTGGTAGTACAGAGGGCTAAAGTGATGTTTGTGAAGACTGATGGTAAAGGGCTTGAATCTTTTCTGGAGACTTTAGGGTACAATAAAGAACATCATAGGTGCCTAGGTGTGCCCCTACTCTGTGTTTCATGCTGAAAACTTTTTTCTTTGATCCTTTTTAGTCCCTTTATGGCATGATATAAACGGTATATCTGGCATCAAGTGTTTCTCCTCTAATATTGCATAATTTGCTTGATAATCTAGGTGGGAGTGGAATTTGGAAAGCCCCCTCCTGACTCTCACAATCACAGATAGATTCATGCATACACTACACTACACACAAACACACACAATGACACTCATGGACTCATTCACCCATGCATCCATACACACACACATGGACAGAGAGAAAGACACACACACACACACACACACGCGCACACACACATAAACAAACACACCCAAACAATATCTGTCTACTAAACTCACCATCTCTTACCTCAAAAGCAGTCTCACCCATTAAATATAAGCTTTTGCTCAAGTGCATTAGCATGGCCAGCCAAGGTAAGTTATGCATCAGACTTCTTCTCTAAATTTCTTGGTAGCAAAAATACTTTACTGCAGACATTTCCAGTTGGAGACCACATGGCTAATTAGCATAGACCACTCACTCTGAACTCGTCAATAGCATTTTAGTAGTCCACAGAGACACATTCCGTGTACCTGTTCATGATACAACATGTTTGTTTGTTTTTTAACAAGAATTGTCTTTTTGGAATGTTATATATTCTTATAAGCTTGCCTGTTCTGGTTGTAATAAATAATAAACTATTTGATTCAGTTTAAGTTTTAATATGCTAATATGCCTAAATTCAATTCACATTTATAGGTTAAACCTCAAAGATAATATTTGGTTCAGTTTGTCAGAAATAAAAGTGCAAAAATGTGCCTTTTCCTTCCTAATTCTGGATTCTCCTACTTCTCCTCATCTGCAGGTCTCCAATGCTAAGTGCCTGAGATCATGATTTAGAAAACAAACTCACGTTTTTCCAGCATCACATTTTCCTGTTACTGCATTCTCACATAAATAAATGATTCAAGTTATTCCACACTTCTTAAGCCTTATGCTAAAGAAGCTACTGGGGAAAATCTCCTCCCCCTGGTAATGAAATATGCACTCCATTTATTAAAATATGCACTCCAGTTTTATGTCTTGTCCCAGTCATAATAACAAGCTTTACAACTTTATCTTAACAAATTCTGCATACTTATCTCACTATGAAATTCTAGAGGAACATGAGACCTTTTTGTTCTTAAAATTTCTTCTTAATTTATTACTCCTTAATGTTGTCCTCTGTCACCGTAAGACCTAATGTTTAAAACCCAAGCTTCTGTTTCCCTTGTTAGGCCACAATTTACAATAAACAGTTGAAGGATACTATCTAAACTTGGTGTTGCAGCTTGGACTACATTGTCACCATACTTTTGAAATTAACCACTCTATATATATATATATATATATATATATATATATATATATATACATACATACATACATATACACACACACACACACATATATGTTTGTGTGTGTGTGTGTGTGTGTGTGTGTGTGTAGTTTTTTCAAAACAATCTACTGTCCCACATCCAGTCTTGAGTTGTCTGTGTATGTGTCAAGTCCAAATGGCTAGTATATTTGATTTGCACCTGTTTATCCCATATTTAAATAGTTGATCACCCAGCATGAGCCTCATGAACTACAGTAAACTTACTGTTTTTGATCAGCAATTGTTCCATTATGCCTGTCTGAATTTATATCTTTTACAAAGCATGCACATTCCTAAGTAAGTTATGCTTTGTGTCTTGGGCTTTTGCTGTAAAGAGTCTCTAGGCTTATAACCCACCTCACCCTGCTGATAATCAAGACAATCTACAAACAAATAAGTGCCAGACATTGGGCAAATAATAATAGTAAAATAAAAAAATAAATAAAAAAGATATCTTTTACATGTTGTGCTTTGGTTGTATAGTTCATTAGTTCAATTGATCATATCCTCGTCATATGTGTAAGCATTTACTTTATTATAACGTGAGGTATTTTGTTTTTGAACTTAGTTTTTTTCTGAAAATGGTAATCAGGTAAGCAGGTCAAGGTATTCTTCCAGTTTCAAAGTCGAGTTACTAAATAATGAACTATATAATCACATAATTTAATGTATAAGTAAATCCATCTACAAAAGATAAATGGAAGTGGTCAAATGAGACTTGCAAAACAAGAAAGCCTTGCTCTATATCTCACTAGAGGCCTCAAATCACTGCTACATTCAAAATGTAACATCACTATGTTTAGCTGAAATTTTCACTGAGTACTTTGGCAGGCACACATCTTAAGTTAATATCAAAGCTGAAAATAATGGGGGAGAAATGCATAAAATCAGGGTACATTGTGAAACTCTAATGTCGGGAATTATTGACTGCCTGTAATCCTTAGTGATTTACAAGAAAATCATATGACATGGCAAACATAATGGAAAATCATGGGCATTTTGCAAAATCATGGAAGCAGGTTTATGTTGATAGGTCAAATGAAAATAGTAACTTAAAATAATAGATTAAATATCATATAACATCAAATGTGAGAAAAGAAAAATTATAATTTCTTTCTAAAATTAATGTAAATTAATTGCATTAAGCAGTTACATAACAATGATGTTCCCATTGTTGATTGTTGCCAGACTAATAAAAAACAACGAAAAGTAATAGTTTTGTGTTTTTAAATGGATGAACTAACAATAACGCATGCATGAAAGAAAACAAAAAAACAGCATCTGAACTACATGATCCCTTCATTGTTCTAATTCATCAGTGTCATGTCTTTTAAGGGCTCTTGTGTGCACATTTAGAGATGAAATTAGTATACAATTAGCATAAATGATATTGGTACAGCTGAAACTGTTGCATGTCATGAAAAGCTTCAGGCTTCTGAAAATTAGGAAGTTGTGTGTGTGTGTGTGTGTGTGTGTGTGTGTGTGTGTGTGTGTGTGTGTGTGTGTGTGTGTGTGTGTGCATGTGTGTGTGTGTGTGTGTGTGAGCATATATGTGTCACCTTGATACAAGGAAGGAAACAAAATGGTAGATGGAAGAAAACTCAGATAATGAGGGTTACACAACTAAACCTTATAGCCTCCTGGTTATATTTCATCTGATAAGATTTGCTAAGAGTTAACAAATATGTCATCTGGTTTTGTACTCGTAACCAGTGCCACATCATAGCTCTGTTTCTCCAATTATGTTTCAACCTATGAAGCACCTGTTGTCTTTCCTCAGTACAAATGAGATTCTATCACCATATTAATTAAGTTAAGGTTCATAAGTGTTCTCAGACTCCAATTCACTTTTTAGTGGAATTTGCTACATAACAGGAAAATAAATTATTTCATCCACTGCAAGACTAATTGCTTTTTATAACTCTGGCAACCAGACCATGGAGAAGAGAAATCAAGCAGCAAAATATAAAATTGAACTTGAAGAAAATGCAAACTTGTCTTGACACTACATGCTAATTACTGTTACAAATGTCAGTTTTTCAGATTTTTGCATTAATGATGTGAAAGGTTAGCATGAATAAATTCTATCCAAAGTCAAATTACATTTTTCATATGATATTTACACTGATGACATTTCTCAAGTGATGATAAGACTAAAATCTTAATCTTAATTAATAATCACTTACTTCGAAGAGCATATGTTCTCTGCAATCAATAAATTATAGCATAACAAATCTGAGTTGCTTCTTGAATTTGTAAGTTTAAATCAGAAGTTTTCAAAGATGTGGAAGAAAAGCAGTCATAATATAATAATATAGAATTACGTTTATTACTATAACAAATATAATATTGCACAATATGTAATCATAAAACATGTTTTCGATGTGCAACATTATTGATGTATTAAAATAGTCATATAGTTACAGTGGTCCTTGAGTTATTCACAAAATATTTTTTGTTGCTTTTCTCCTTCAGTTGCACTAAAGCAGGTTGTCTATACTTAATGTGATATAAATAAGTACTTCTATACAGGAAAGATCAACAGTTTCTGATACTGCTAGGAACGTTAAGCAGAGGATTTGCAAATGGATCCTGCCTGAAAAGTAATGGCTTTGTGGAGACATTTTAGTGTACAAACTGTGCAAAACACCGACAACGAGAACACAGAGACCGGAAGATCGACAACTGAGATGACCGACAGTTTAAAAGTACGAAACTTCACATGCCCGACAAACCACAATCCCGACAATCAACAAAACAAAACAAATACCTTTTCTGAAAAACACACACACAACACAAGCACATCAAAAACCTTGCCAACCTACACTAAACCTTACATACACAACTATCTATGCGCTAACCTTAATTCAAATCTAACCCTAAGGTCCATCACTATCGCACACTCACCTAACCCGTGCCCTAACCCTAACTAACTTAACCTGCCCCTAACCCTAAAGTCTGTCACTATCGCACACTTACCTTAACATGTCGGTGTTCTCAGCGTCAGGCTTTTAAACTGTCGGACATCTCAGTTGTCGATCTTCCGGTCTCTGTGTTCTCATCGTTGGTGTTTTGCGTGTCGGTGTTTTAAAGTAGACCCATATATATATATATATATATATATATGCAGACACACACAATCACATGTATATATATATATATATATATATATGATAGTAACAGACCCATATGTTAATAATTACAATACTGACCTCAAAAGGCTGACAACATGAACACTGACATGCTTCTACAGAAACTGTGAGCAACAATCTTGGCACATGCTACAGCCCCTGCTAATTAGATATACACCCATATTTACTTAAAGAATGTACAGTGCCGGAAAAAGGGTAGATTTCCCAAACTGAGAATGTCACACATCAGTTGACTGTTTGTGTAGTTGACCAAACATTGTCAGCTGCACAGAGGACTGGCAAATGAGGATTCGGCAATATGCAGTTCCCTACACACACACACACACACATATATATATATATATATATATATATATATATATATATATATATATATATCCATCCCAATGTGCCATTAAGAATTACTAGAGAGTATGGGATCCTTATCTTGCACACCTTCTCATTTGCATGCCTCATTAGCTATGCTTACATGCCATTATTTCTGTCTACTCCAGGAATGATGTCAGCCCTTGGTTTTGTTTGCCGAGTTAGTTGCCTGTGCCTTAGGATGCAGGCCTGCAGATCATGATGACACAGTCACAGTACAATAGCATTGGAAGCCATTATAGCACATTGTTTAAAATTCATGTTAAGGACCTGAATGGTGCTTCTGATGTTTGTTTATGCATACATACATGCATATTTTTGCATTCTTTGTCAATTTTTGACAAATACATACAAACTTTCATTTGCTGCCCAACTGCATTTGTTGATTACTGCATGTACATAACGGAGCAGCTATGTCATAGGAATTACTGTGCACCTGCATGCGACTGCCCATATTAGAGGTCTTAGCATAGACAGCAACCCTATTCTTCCAAGTGGTACGAACATATGTGCTGTCAGTTATGATCTGAACTGTGGTAATTTAGGAATCCTTGTGAGAGTTATAGCAGATCTTGTGTATTGACCTTGCCTTTCTGGCACACAGGGATAGAGTCCTAATTGTGAATTAGGTGATTGGAGCTCAGTTAGTAGCCTTGGCATTGGAGGATCCAGAATGACAGTGAAGAGTGGAAAGGGACATGGCCTGCTAGCTTTTCCTAGTTATAGGGTTGAATTGCAGGAGCTCAGGAAGACCATAGGGAGGTGTAATTTCTCCAGTGAAGACCAATAAAGTCACTTCATATGCTTGATGGAAAGAAATGGGGCTGCCTGCTGACAAAGTTCATTGTGGAAGTGAGGTCCCATCAAACAGTTCACCCCATTGTATTTCTTCTAGCTGAACATCTTTGGGGAGTTAGGGTTTTCATTAAGAAAACCCTTTCAGTGAACTCTAATGGCTGACTGAATGATGGCCTCACCATGGGGTATGGGTGCTGAATAGCCTTTTGCCTGTGAAGGGGATGATAATCAACAGATATTGAAGGCAAAGATTGAAAAAAACTTGCATGTTGGTTTCTACTGTGTTGTAACCTCTGCTTATTGGAAATGTCTAAAGGTTCCAGAAAAGGTTACCTAGATACTTCTTTGGAAGAACAGTTCTTGTCCACTGCATGGCCCATAACTATTTAATGGGTGTACAAGAGTCTGTTCTCACCAAAGCCTAGGGGTACCTGCCCTGAAAATTCAAATTCTAGTTCCTTAATAGGGCTGATGAAGTGTATGTCCTGAAAGTAGCCAAAAAAATGCAAGTTGTTTCTCATGGTGGGACATGAAATCCATTTATTCCAGGATTTCTGCCCTGTAACACTAGCCAGAAGATACTGTTTTGCATCAATCTACTCACTTTGATATCAAAAATGGTGGCAGCTTAGTTTAAGGTACCCTTGCAAATGTCATTTATTAAATTCCAGAATGGGAACTGTACCTTTAGTACATCAGAATCAGCTTTACCTTTTTTAAAAGAGAGGCTGTTGGCTGGAGTTGGTTAAACATAAATATGCCAGGGCTATTCATAACATGGCCACCATCAGCATTAATGGGACAAGAGAGATCCCAAAGTAGTTCCAGAAAGTAGCTGGTCTGGTAAATATATTGTAAAGGTAAATACCAAAGCGAAAAGCTGACCACATCAGACAGTGCACCACCAAGAAATGGAAGAATGGAGCAGTGACAAAGAAAAGACAAAACATGTTTCAGACAGGGATCTCTTCCTGGATGACCTACTTGTCCTATGGAATAAATATGTAGCACTATCAGATGTCAGTGAGGTCCCGACAAGAGGTAGAATTGAACCAAGTTCTTTACTTACAGTGGTAGCACTAGCAGAGAAGCAATCTAAGTTGTCTTCCTTGTCTGATCTTTTGAAAAGATTTGAAAGGTACATTGATTATAACAAGCCTATAATGGCCGAAAGGACACCAAACACTTTATAGGTACAGTAAAATGATGTTTGTCCTTTATGGAAGGTATATTTTTACAATGTAGTTTGAGTTAGCTATGGGACCTTTATTTTCTCTGTGATATGGGATGTCAGCATTCTCCCCTTAGAGTTCAGTTTGATTGACTCGGTGATTATTATGGAGGTAGGTAAGCTTATTACAGCTAATGTCAGAGGATTTAAGTCACCATGGAAATGGAGCATGCATAATTTGGTTCAATAAATTTAAAGCTAATATAATTTAATTGCAAGAAGACTAGCTTTTGTCTTAAAACAGCATTGTGTTAAAGATTTTTGGCAAGGCGAAAGTGTTTTAATCTATCAACATAGCCTGGGGGGGAGTGGCAATTTTCTTCAGGAACTTTTTGTGGCTGAAGATTTTGGATGAGATATTGGTGGGGGGGGGGCTGTATTTCAGTAATGTAGTAAACAAGTGTGAGAATCATAGCCCTAGGGAAGATCTACAGCTATAATGTAGACTGTTCAATGATCTTCTGGGGTATGATTTCAGTCTACTATGTACACTGTATAGGGGATCGGTTTTCCTTCCTGACTGAGGATTTTAAAGTGGTGGTCAGTTATGTGAGAAACAGAACCTCAGCTTGTATGAAAATGTATGTCAGGTCCTAAAAGGTTATGGGGGAAGATGAAAGATTGAGATTTTCTGGATATATGGAGACCATGACATTTGGATGAGAGACTGTGTAATGTCATCAACCCAAGTGATGATGGGACCATCCATCTGGATTATTAGGTGGTGACTTTTGACTCCATTAGGATACTACAGGTATCAGACATCATTTGCATACTCTGCTCAAAGCTTTTTGTCAGTTACAGCTGTAGTTTCACCCATCTGTGTGCCATACCAAAAGCCATTGAGGATGGCTCCATTTATCCTTCACCATGAGGGGTTGTTAAGTGGAATCACAGAGGGGCTGAATCACTTTACTGGGTCTTTGTCACCCAATAAATGGTGATTGTTCAACAAGCTGGAGCTTCAAATCTTGTGTAAAGCAACAAAAGCAAGTTCTCTACAACAGCTGGATAGAGAAGCTAAGTTAGTCAAGGGAGAACTGGTTGTAGCTTATAACATATATAAGGTATCTGGGTTCAGGAATAAGCAGACAGTAGATGTGCATGAGAGGTTACGTTTATTATAGTCAAGGTAGTCAGAATTGTACTTAGAAAAGGCTGCCACCAGAGTCTGGACAGAAGTGAACAAACCAAACAGACCTCTTGCCCAAAACATTGTACAGTGTAGCCACAACTACAGTAGCCTTTAGAAATAGGGCAGACCTTGCCATTCTTACCAATTAGAAAACTATAACTAAAAGCTTTGTTTCCTTTTATCAAGCATTGCCTTCTTGGACCATATGCAATATCAAAGGAGCAAGTGGATAGCATAGGCATGTTTATTAGCAAGATAGGTTTTCTAAAGTTATCAGAAGACTACAGACATGCCTTATCAGAGTGCATTATGCATAATGATTTCATGGCAGCCACTCATTAGTCCCAATATGAAAAGGCCATGGGCCGGAATAGTCTCAATACTGAGATTTATAAAGTCTTACAATCACTACTTATGTCCTCCATTTCAGCAGCTATATGTGTCCTTTAGAGAGCCCAAAACAGTTAATTCCTGACTAGAAGATTCAAAGGTGCAAAGCAAACTTTATTGTCATTTAGGACTACATATGTAAACTTAGATGAAATTACAAGTATCAGCTCACCATGAGAGTACAGAAGAAGCATAGGATACAACAAATACAATATTAAGACATGTCAAGTAAAGGAATTAGAGACTAATGACTATGCCCCAAGAACATAAGAAAAAAGCTAACCCCCCTATGTAATCATATAAATGCTGTACAGGAACAGCATGACAGGTAACATTGGTTATTGCACATGAACTAAAATTGTCACTCTGTGCATTATTGCATAAGGCAAGTAACTGGCAATTGCACTTGAATGTAAATATATAACTAAGAAAATAAATAAATATTGCACATTCCAAACAAAATACTGTGTTAAGTTAATGTGTAGCTTGAAGTTACTAGGGTTGATGTCGGAGTTAATAAATCTCATGACCATTAGGTAGACGCTGTTAATGAATCTGGGGGTCCTACAGCGAATACTGCGGTGCCTCCTGCCAGAGTAAACCAGCTGTGTGCATGATACGAGGAGTCATTAAGTATTTTATGTGCTCTTTTAAGGCTTCTTGCTATGAATAGCTCCTGGATTGGTGGTGACTGGTGCCCATGATTTTCTCAGCAACTCTCATCACTCTCTGTAGCTTCTTCCTTTCAGCTACTGCACAGTTCTCAAACCAAAACAGTAAAGTTACAGGTGAGAATGCTCTCAATAGCTCCTCTGTGGAAGGTGGAAAGTACAGTAAGTGGGATCTTTTCTCTTTTGAGTTATCTCAGAAAGTGGAGACATTGATGGGCCTTTTTCACCAGCTGACCAGTATTCACAGTCCAAGAGAGATCCTCCGATATGTACACTCCTAGAAATGTTGTAGTTTTAACCCTTTCCACCTCTTCACCATTAATCTTGACCGATGAGTGGGCAGTTGAGTTCTTCCTAAAGTCAGTGAATATTTCCTTTGTTTTATTGACATTCAGGTCTAGGATGTTTCTCACACACCAGTCGATCGATCAGAGAGTTGACCTCATCTCTGTATGCTCTTGGAGCTGTGTATTGCAGAACAGTCATGGGTAAGGATGCTGAACAGCAGCAGGCTGAGGACACATCCCTGAGGAACAACAGTGTTGAGAATTATGCACCCCAAGGTGCTATTTCCTACACATGTCCTCTGTAGTCTGTTGATTAAGAAGTCTAGGATCCAGTTACAAAGGTGCTTGTTAATTTCAAGGTTGATTAGCTTATCAATAAGTTGCATTGGAGCCACAGTAATAAATGTTGAACTGAAGTCTATGAGCAACAGTCTGATATAGTTGCTCTTTCCCTCTAGATGGTCAAGTAAAGTTACAGGTGCAATGCCACTGATATGCTATCAGCAGTGGACCTGTTTGCCCATAAGCAAAATGCAGAGGATCAGACGAAGATGTAAAATTGCTGACAGGTGTTTTTTTAACTATCCTTTCAAAATATTTCATGACATTAGAAGTTAAAGCAACCGGCTTGTAGTCATTCAGGCAAGAGGGGTTGCCGTTTTTGGGAAGAGGGATGATATGTGTTACCTTGAAGTGCAAGAGGATGCTTTTTCCAGGGCAAGGGAGGTGTGGAAAATATTTGTCATAACTGAGCATAGTTAATCTGCTTACCTTTTGGCACTTTGCACAGTATACTGTCTGGGTTGGCCACCTTCCTTGGGTTCACTTTCTTTAGCTGAACTATCACTTCTTCAGGGTTAAGGCAGAGCAAATCCTAATTCTGATTAGGTGGTATCCTAGTTGCAGGTAAGTTGTTTTTCTCTTCAAATCTACCAAATAATGAATTCAGCCTGTCTAGGAATTCAATGTTCTCTTCACACTGATGTGAGCTGCCTATATAGTCAGTGATCTGTTGTATCCCTTGCTAAAGGCTCCTAGTATCCCTCATGCCTTCAAAGTGACTCTGTACCCTTCTTTCATATTCCCTCTTATCCTCTTTAGTGCCTCTTTTTAGATTTGCTCTGGCTTCACTTAGGCCTTCCTTGCCTTTTGACCTGAATGCTGTATTTCTTGTTTCAGGAGTTCATAGACTTTATTAGTGAGCTAAGGCTTTTGGCTTGCTCTAATTATGCTACTTTTGGTGATAGATACATCATCAGTGCTCTTTGAAATGTATGCCATTACTGCTTCTGTTCAGAGGTTCATAGGCTAGTAGTAGGCTAACTGCCCTTATGAGCCATTTTAAGCCTAGCCAGTTTTCCCTTGTGAGATTCAAACCCTGTACCTTGTGTTTGTAAGGCAAACACCTTAACCATTAGGCCACCCACCCAACCATTGTTTATCTGATGTGGCTGCCTCTCTGAATAGAACTGGTCCAGGGGTGGTTATGTAAAACCACCAACGACCAGCAAGAAAGATAGTGAACACAAAGTGATGAAGATTTAATTTATTATTGCTCCAAAACCATAATCCAGATCGGTTTCGGCTATTCAGCCTTTGTCAATGGATACAAAAAGATTTTTGATGTGAAATGAAACAGCCTACATTTATACTGATCTCTAATTACCTTGAAGCAGTGGTGTAGCACAACCTAGTGGATGGAGTATCAAAATACATATATCATCTTAGTTGCAAAGCATTCGCCCAGTGACATTTAGTGCCAAAAATATAAATATTATATCATATTTTCAAAGATAAAAAACTGAGTTTTGAAAAAATCATCTGTGCATACAGATTCCATGGTGATAAGCCAGGGACATACTCTATGTATTTATAAATAAGCATACATTGGTATTCAAGAATACAAAATAGTAGATCTGAGTACAACTGGTATATATTTTATGTATGATAACCATATGTTAATGAAAATCAAAATCAAAAGTAATGACCATATACCATATTACTAAATAAAGTTAGAAAAATATACCGTCATTGTCAGCTATTAATATTAATGATTTCAGATAGTCACCTTATGAATGGTACTGAATCATCATTGTAATAATACATTACCAAATATTTCAAACCATCATGACAGATACAAATACAAAACTGTGTATATATATGTATCCTACTTTTGTGGATATATGAAGAATGCATACCATACTTGGTCGAATATTAATGTTAAATGTGGCAAACCTAACCACCAATATATTATTCACACTAATTTTTGATCTATATGAATATATGATGATGTTGCCATAATCTTGAAACCACCCAGTATAATATGAAACTCACAGATTGTCATTCAGACCTGGTGGAAATAAACATCCAAGGTTGGTGATCCAATATTATTCCTTATGGTTTAAAATGGTGTGCCAACCCTGTTGGTTGTTCCTATCTCCCTGAATTTTGTCAATGATCATGAACATAAACTGAGCATTGGGATGTTGTATCGTATGTCTGTACAAAGCATTTGTTTCTTTTTTGTTCTTAGTGTCACTACGATGTTCTGTCATCCTTATTCTAAGAGATCTTGATGTTTGACCAATGTAGAAGGCTTTACATTGGCAGGTAGCTAAGTAAATAATCCATGTACTGTTGCAATTTCCAAACACCCTCGTGGTGGTTATGTACAGGGGCTGTTCATGCGGGAATGTTACAGATGTCTCTGCCATGGTGCTCTGGTAGAATGATGGCATTAATTATACTGGGCATTGAAATGCAGTATCTTCTTTTGATTACTCAGTGGGGTATGCCAGCAGTGAAGCTGGATGAGTGTTGACCACATCTATTTGAACATCCATGGCCAATGGTGGATGCCACAGTGGAGATGGAAGAGCATCGTCCACATCCAGGTGAGTGTCCACAGCCAGGAGTTGATGCAGGGAAACTAGATGAATGTTGTCCATATTAGCATATGCATCCACAGCCAGAAGCAAAGGCAGCCATAGACATTGTGGACAGTGTGACACTCTTGGGAATGTTGTGTACTTCCTGTGTTAATATTCAGTGCACTCCTGTAGTCACAACTGTCTCCTAGCATGAACATGGCAGCTGGTCTTAGCAGCCATATGGACACACTAATGGACTACCACTGCCCTTAACAGGAGTGTCTGCTCCATGTTGCTGTATGCAATTGTATTCTGCCTGTGGTATTGAATGTTCTGCAGTTTCTGCAAAAGATTGAAGTTTTTTCTGCAGGCCACACTGCACATTGATCAGCTCTAACATAGTCTGATTTGCAGCTGTCTGTGCTAAGATAACAGTTATTGACATCCAAAGAGGGCACCCCTGCCTATTTTCTCTTTTCAGACATAACTTATCAGACAGGTATCCTAACACTTTATTTTTTTCTGCAGTGACTCATGTATTTTCCTAATTAGCTATCAATTATAATTAATTATTATGGAATTCTTCAATTGCTCTACTCATAAAATCTCATCTTACTCTGTTGAATGCATCAAGACCTACAAACAACAGCAATATTTTCTTACATTTTGCTTCCTTGTGGGTCATCATTGTTATATTAATGTCATCAAATGGCTGCCTCCCTTATCTATCAACTTTGGCAACACCTTTGCAATTATTTTAGCTTTTATACACATAAATACTTAAGAGTTATGTTTTTAAATTGAAATGGAATGGGCCTATATGAAGCTGTGTCTGATGGGTCTTTACCATCTATAGGTATTACAGCCACCACAGCTTTCATCAAGGATATTGGTGATCCCCCACCCCCTTTTTAAATATTCTTAAATAAAACATTCCAGATCATTATCACATTCTTCTGTCCTAGCTTTCAAACTTTCTCAGGAATACATCTACTCCTGGAGACTTTCCTGCAGATTGATTATATGTCACCATTTTTACCTCATTTCCTCCAGTCTTAATTGTTAACTGTTGAGCCTAAGCTACCTCTAACACTGGCATAGTGTTCCATAAATATTTCCATTTGTACTTTTTCTTGATTTTCCTATTCCTCTGCTTTATACAAATCTCTGATTATTTTTCTTGTTATAGACTGTCTAAATTTGGCAACAACCTTTTTATACTTTCTGTAGTCTAAGTCACTCTGCTAAGAGTTTTTTTGTGCTTTGGAGTTATCAAGCAATCATAGGAAGTTACTAGGCTATTGGCTCTGAGGCCCTTATAAGCCTAGCCAAGAGTTTAGCCCATGTTTAGACAAGTCAGCACCCAAAGCCCCTATCTAGCAGGGATACATATGGAATCCCAGGGGTGTATTTTCTGTTTTCCATCCAGTTATCCAGGTTGAGCTTGAAAAGGGATAATGAGGTACTCTGTTTGATGTGGAGAGGGAGTCTATTCAACAGATGGGGGAGTCTGGGACACAAATCTGTCCCGCCAACAAGTCCTATTGATGTCACAGACCAGGTAGAGGTCACGCATGCGGGTTACCTGAGTGGAACTTGACTTGCAGATATTCAGCAGTCCCATCAAGGTGGGGACTGAGATTGCTTTGTATGCTAGACATAGGTCACCTCTGAGGAGTCTGTATGAAACTGAGTAGAGGGACAGGGCTTTTAGCATATCTGTTTAGGGTAGATTTATTTATTTATTTATTTTACATTTGTTGACCGGGATAGTCCGACTGGATACATGTCCATTTTCAGCGGAGGCCCGGGGAGAAAAGCTCCAACAGAGTTACAATGACAAATTGTTACAAAAATAGAGTTTAAGATGAACAAAAATGAAGAAGAGAGAAAAAAACAATTTACATACTATTATAAAACTACCATGCTCTATCAAATGCAGAATACTACTATTCATTACACTATACATTAATAACATGCTAGCAGAGTCGTTAGGACGTATTATAGCTTAGAGTTTGGCAACATACATAGTTCTTTTAGGATTAGATATCCCCTTGCTAGGTTGTTCTTTTTGGGTTTGGATAATACTAAGAACTAGTATGGGCTTGGTTTTAGTTTACGGCAAGGAGCTAGTCTGGGTTTGTGCAAGGACAAAGCCAATGTGACTTATAGTGGAGTTTTAGACTCTTTTTGAATTGAACTACCAAGCTACCATATAGGTGGCAATCCACTAAGTACAGAAGAGGTTATCAGGGACCTGGGGACCCAGGTTGACAGTGGCCTTTCTTTTGACACTCACGTTGCTAAAGTGGTTAGAAAGACCTATTACGTTGTCCACCTGATCATGAAGGGATTCACATCCAGATCTAGTGAGGTCATTGTTCCCCTGTACTCTTCACTTATCAGACCAATGATCGAGTACAATGCCCCATTCGGGATGTATCTCACCTGACATCTGCAGCAATTGGAGAGACCCCAAAAGTTCCTCACCAAAAGGATAAAGGGACTACAAAATCTGTCATATGCTGCCAGATTGAAGAAACTCCAGCTCTATTCAGTCGCATACCGTCTGCTCAGAGGTGACATGTGCCTGACATACAAGGCCATGTCCAACCCGGAATTAATGGACATGCTCCACCTCAAAAAATCCAAATCCAACAAAACCACTAGAGCAAGCAACTTAAACCTTAGCACGGATATAAATAGGACGTGCTGGAGGGATAGATTTATCACTCAGAGACTCCCTATGCTGTGGAATAAAATCCCGGTCCATGTGAGGCAGAGCACCTCGCTGGCTCTGTTCAAGAGAAATCTTGACCTGTGGATGGGAGATCGTAGGCTTACCCCGGGAATCATCTCTGTGTCACTGCTGGACAGAGGCACAACAAACTAATGGGTGCAGTATTTTTTCATATAAGGGGTGGCGTAAGCCACAAAACTTTGGGCTAGGCTTATAAATTCCTTAGGGCAGATAGCCTAGTATAAACCTATGAACCTATGAACTAGTGAAGTTATAAGCATGAGGTTGTTGGGGAGGGAATTCCATATTTTTCCAGTGGTATTGGCAAACAGTGCGTCACCACCTAGGTTGTAAGATTTAGTTGTTTGGACAAGGAGTCTATTTGCTGAGCGAAGGCAACTTAGATTAGTGTAAGGAGTTATTAAATTTTTTAGAGCAGGGGTGTTCTCAGGTTGTTTAAGGATTTTAAATGCCTCTATGAGTTGGTACTGCTGGAGAAGAAATGGGAGCTCTATCCAGCCAAGTTTTTTCAGGTTAATACAATGGTGCATTCTGTAGGGCAAGCCAGTTACAAATCTGGCAATATGATTATAACAAGATGAGAGTTTGTTTAGGTGAGATTTGTTAAGGTTAGTAAGCACAGGAGAGACATATAGTAGGGTAGAGAGAAGGTGTGAGTGGGCAGTGGCTGCCCTGGCAGTTGGAGTAAGGAAGGTTTTTATCCTGTATAAGGTCCCAAGTTTCTTGTTTACGGACTTAATGGTTTGGTTGATATGCATGTCAAATCTGAGTTTATTGTCAATGTTTACTCCTAGTAGCTTTGCATAGGTGTCAGGGGAGATAATGGTCCCATTATTGGATTGTATAGTAAAGTGTTCGGTAGGTGATTTATTAGTAGATAATGGTCCCATTGTTGGATTGTATAGTAAAGTGTTCGGTAGGTGATTTATTAGTAGATAATGGTCCCATTATTGGATTGTATAGTAAAGTGTGTGGTAGGTGATTTATTAGTAGATAATGGTCCCATTGTTGGATTGTATAGTAAAGTGTGTGGTAGGTGATTTATTAGTAGATAATGGTCCCATTATTGGATTGTATAGTAAAGTGTTCGGTAGGTGATTTATTAGTAGATAATGGTCCCATTGTTGGATTGTATAGTAAAGTGTGTGGTAGGTGATTTATTAGTAGATAATGGTCCCATTATTGGATTGTATAGTAAAGTGTGTGGTAGGTGATTTATTAGTAGATAATGGTCCCATTATTGGATTGTATAGTAAAGTGTTCGGTAGGTGATTTATTAGTAGATAATGGTCCCATTATTGGATTGTATAGTAAAGTGTGTGGTAGGTGATTTATTAGTAGATAATGGTCCCATTATTGGATTGTATAGTAAAGTGTGTGGTAGGTGATTTATTAGTAGATAATG
Organism: Protopterus annectens; assembly: GCF_019279795.1. Classification (NCBI taxonomy): domain Eukaryota; kingdom Metazoa; phylum Chordata; order Ceratodontiformes; family Protopteridae; genus Protopterus; species Protopterus annectens. Next base: position 868,531,440 of record NC_056729.1, read on the forward strand.
GTCCCATTGTTGGATTGTATAGTAAAGTGTGTGGTAGGTGATTTATTAGTAGATAATGGTCCCATTATTGGATTGTATAGTAAAGTGTTCGGTAGGTGATTTATTAGTAGATAATGGTCCCATTATTGGATTGTATAGTAAAGTGTTCGGTAGGTGATTTATTAGTAGATAATGGTCCCATTATTGGATTGTATAGTAAAGTGTTCGGTAGGTGATTTATTAGTAGATAATGGTCCCATTATTGGATTGTATAGTAAAGTGTTCGGTAGGTGATTTATTAGTAGATAATGGTCCCATTATTGGATTGTATAGTAAAGTGTTCGGTAGGTGGTTTATTAGTAGATAATGGTCCCATTATTGGATTGTATAGTAAAGTGTTCGGTAGGTGGTTTATTAGTAGATAATGGTCCCATTATTGGATTGTATAGTAAAGTGTGTGGTAGGTGATTTATTAGTAGATAATGGTCCCATTATTGGATTGTATAGTAAAGTGTGTGGTAGGTGATTTATTAGTAGATAATGGTCCCATTATTGGATTGTATAGTAAAGTGTTCGGTAGGTGATTTATTAGTAGATAATGGTCCCATTATTGGATTGTATAGTAAAGTGTTCGGTAGGTGATTTATTAGTAGATAATGGTCCCATTGTTGGATTGTATAGTAAAGTGTGTGGTAGGTGATTTATTAGTAGATAATGGTCCCATTATTGGATTGTATAGTAAAGTGTGTGGTAGGTGATTTATTAGTAGATAATGGTCCCATTATTGGATTGTATAGTAAAGTGTTCGGTAGGTGATTTATTAGTAGATAATGGTCCCATTATTGGATTGTATAGTAAAGTGTTCGGTAGGTGATTTATTAGTAGATAATGGTCCCATTATTGGATTGTATAGTAAAGTGTGTGGTAGGTGATTTATTAGTAGATAATGGTCCCATTATTGGATTGTATAGTAAAGTGTTCGGTAGGTGATTTATTAGTAGATAATGGTCCCATTATTGGATTGTATAGTAAAGTGTGTGGTAGGTGATTTATTAGTAGATAATGGTCCCATTATTGGATTGTATAGTAAAGTGTTCGGTAGGTGATTTATTAGTAGATAATGGTCCCATTATTGGATTGTATAGTAAAGTGTGTGGTAGGTGATTTATTAGTAGATAATGGTCCCATTATTGGATTGTATAGTAAAGTGTTCGGTAGGTGATTTATTAGTAGATAATGGTCCCATTATTGGATTGTATAGTAAAGTGTGTGGTAGGTGATTTATTAGTAGATAATGGTCCCATTATTGGATTGTATAGTAAAGTGTGTGGTAGGTGATTTATTAGTAGATAATGGTCCCATTATTGGATTGTATAGTAAAGTGTTCGGTAGGTGATTTATTAGTAGATAATGGTCCCATTATTGGATTGTATAGTAAAGTGTTCGGTAGGTGATTTATTAGTAGATAATGGTCCCATTATTGGATTGTATAGTAAAGTGTGTGGTAGGTGATTTATTAGTAGATAATGGTCCCATTATTGGATTGTATAGTAAAGTGTTCGGTAGGTGATTTATTAGTAGATAATGGTCCCATTATTGGATTGTATAGTAAAGTGTGTGGTAGGTGATTTATTAGTAGATAATGGTCCCATTATTGGATTGTATAGTAAAGTGTTGGATAGGTGATTTATTAGTAGATAATGGTCCCATTATTGGATTGTATAGTAAAGTGTTCGGTAGGTGATTTATTAGTAGATAATGGTCCCATTATTGGATTGTATAGTAAAGTGTTCGGTAGGTGATTTATTAGTAGATAATGGTCCCATTATTGGATTGTATAGTAAAGTGTTAGGTAGGTGATTTATTAGTAGATAATGGTCCCATTATTGGATTGTATAGTAAAGTGTTCGGTAGGTGATTTATTAGTAGATAATGGTCCCATTATTGGATTGTATAGTAAAGTGTTCGGTAGGTGATTTATTAGTAGATAATGGTCCCATTATTGGATTGTATAGTAAAGTGTTCGGTAGGTGATTTATTAGTAGATAATGGTCCCATTATTGGATTGTATAGTAAAGTGTTAGGTAGGTGATTTATTAGTAGATAATGGTCCCATTATTGGATTGTATAGTAAAGTGTGTGGTAGGTGATTTATTAGTAGATAATGGTCCCATTATTGGATTGTATAGTAAAGTGTGTGGTAGGTGATTTATTAGTAGATAATGGTCCCATTATTGGATTGTATAGTAAAGTGTTCGGTAGGTGATTTATTAGTAGATAATGGTCCCATTATTGGATTGTATAGTAAAGTGTTCGGTAGGTGATTTATTAGTAGATAATGGTCCCATTATTGGATTGTATAGTAAAGTGTGTGGTAGGTGATTTATTAGTAGATAATGGTCCCATTATTGGATTGTATAGTAAAGTGTGTGGTAGGTGATTTATTAGTAGATAATGGTCCCATTATTGGATTGTATAGTAAAGTGTTCGGTAGGTGATTTATTAGTAGATAATGGTCCCATTATTGGATTGTATAGTAAAGTGTGTGGTAGGTGATTTATTAGTAGATAATGGTCCCATTATTGGATTGTATAGTAAAGTGTGTGGTAGGTGATTTATTAGTAGATAATGGTCCCATTATTGGATTGTATAGTAAAGTGTGTGGTAGGTGATTTATTAGTAGATAATGGTCCCATTATTGGATTGTATAGTAAAGTGTTAGGTAGGTGATTTATTAGTAGATAATGGTCCCATTATTGGATTGTATAGTAAAGTGTGTGGTAGGTGATTTATTAGTAGATAATGGTCCCATTATTGGATTGTATAGTAAAGTGTTCGGTAGGTGATTTATTAGTAGATAATGGTCCCATTATTGGATTGTATAGTAAAGTGTTCGGTAGGTGATTTATTAGTAGATAATGGTCCCATTATTGGATTGTATAGTAAAGTGTTCGGTAGGTGATTTATTAGTAGATAATGGTCCCATTATTGGATTGTATAGTAAAGTGTGTGGTAGGTGATTTATTAGTAGATAATGGTCCCATTATTGGATTGTATAGTAAAGTGTTCGGTAGGTGATTTATTAGTAGATAATGGTCCCATTATTGGATTGTATAGTAAAGTGTTCGGTAGGTGATTTATTAGTAGATAATGGTCCCATTATTGGATTGTATAGTAAAGTGTGTGGTAGGTGATTTATTAGTAGATAATGGTCCCATTATTGGATTGTATAGTAAAGTGTTCGGTAGGTGATTTATTAGTAGATAATGGTCCCATTATTGGATTGTATAGTAAAGTGTTCGGTAGGTGATTTATTAGTAGATAATGGTCCCATTATTGGATTGTATAGTAAAGTGTTCGGTAGGTGATTTATTAGTAGATAATGGTCCCATTATTGGATTGTATAGTAAAGTGTTCGGTAGGTGATTTATTAGTAGATAATGGTCCCATTATTGGATTGTATAGTAAAGTGTTCGGTAGGTGATTTATTAGTAGATAATGGTCCCATTATTGGATTGTATAGTAAAGTGTTCGGTAGGTGATTTATTAGTAGATAATGGTCCCATTATTGGATTGTATAGTAAAGTGTTCGGTAGGTGATTTATTAGTAGATAATAGTCCCATAGTTGGATTGTATAGTAAAGTGTTAGGTAGGTGATTTACTAGTAGATAATGGTCCCATTATTGGATTGTATAGTAAAGTGTTCGGTAGGTGATTTATTAGTAGATAATGGTCCCATTGTTGGATTGTATAGTAAAGTGTTCGGTAGGTGATTTATTAGTAGATAATGGTCCCATTATTGGATTGTATAGTAAAGTGTTCGGTAGGTGATTTATTAGTAGATAATGGTCCCATTATTGGATTGTATAGTAAAGTGTTCGGTAGGTGATTTATTAGTAGATAATGGTCCCATTATTGGATTGTATAGTAAAGTGTTCGGTAGGTGATTTATTAGTAGATAATGGTCCCATTATTGGATTGTATAGTAAAGTGTTCGGTAGGTGATTTATTAGTAGATAATGGTCCCATTATTGGATTGTATAGTAAAGTGTTCGGTAGGTGATTTATTAGTAGATAATGGTCCCATTATTGGATTGTATAGTAAAGTGTTCGGTAGGTGATTTATTAGTAGATAATGGTCCCATTATTGGATTGTATAGTAAAGTGTTAGGTAGGTGATTTATTAGTAGATAATGGTCCCATTATTGGATTGTATAGTAAAGTGTTCGGTAGGTGATTTATTAGTAGATAATGGTCCCATTGTTGGATTGTATAGTAAAGTGTGTGGTAGGTGATTTATTAGTAGATAATGGTCCCATTATTGGATTGTATAGTAAAGTGTTCGGTAGGTGGTTTATTAGTAGATAATGGTCCCATTATTGGATTGTATAGTAAAGTGTTCGGTAGGTGATTTATTAGTAGATAATGGTCCCATTGTTGGATTGTATAGTAAAGTGTTCGGTAGGTGATTTATTAGTAGATAATGGTCCCATTATTGGATTGTATAGTAAAGTGTTCGGTAGGTGGTTTATTAGTAGATAATGGTCCCATTATTGGATTGTATAGTAAAGTGTTCGGTAGGTGATTTATTAGTAGATAATGGTCCCATTGTTGGATTGTATAGTAAAGTGTGTGGTAGGTGATTTATTAGTAGATAATGGTCCCATTATTGGATTGTATAGTAAAGTGTGTGGTAGGTGATTTATTAGTAGATAATGGTCCCATTGTTGGATTGTATAGTAAAGTGTTCGGTAGGTGATTTATTAGTAGATAATGGTCCCATTATTGGATTGTATAGTAAAGTGTTCGGTAGGTGATTTATTAGTAGATAATGGTCCCATTATTGGATTGTATAGTAAAGTGTTCGGTAGGTGATTTATTAGTAGATAATGGTCCCATTATTGGATTGTATAGTAAAGTGTTCGGTAGGTGATTTATTAGTAGATAATGGTCCCATTATTGGATTGTATAGTAAAGTGTTCGGTAGGTGGTTTATTAGTAGATAATGGTCCCATTATTGGATTGTATAGTAAAGTGTTCGGTAGGTGGTTTATTAGTAGATAATGGTCCCATTATTGGATTGTATAGTAAAGTGTTCTGTAGGTGATTTATTAGTAGATAATGGTCCCATTATTGGATTGTATAGTAAAGTGTTCGGTAGGTGATTTATTAGTAGATAATGGTCCCATTATTGGATTGTATAGTAAAGTGTTCGGTACGTGATTTATTAGTAGATAATGGTCCCATTATTGGATTGTATAGTAAAGTGTGTGGTAGGTGATTTATTAGTAGATAATGGTCCCATTATTGGATTGTATAGTAAAGTGTTCGGTAGGTGATTTATTAGTAGATAATGGTCCCATTGTTGGATTGTATAGTAAAGTGTTCGGTAGGTGATTTATTAGTAGATAATGGTCCCATTGTTGGATTGTATAGTAAAGTGTTCGGTAGGTGATTTATTAGTAGATAATGGTCCCATTATTGGATTGTATAGTAAAGTGTTCGGTAGGTGATTTATTAGTAGATAATGGTCCCATTATTGGATTGTATAGTAAAGTGTTCGGTAGGTGATTTATTAGTAGATAATGGTCCCATTGTTGGATTGTATAGTAAAGTGTTCGGTAGGTGGTTTATTAGTAGATAATGGTCCCATTATTGGATTGTATAGTAAAGTGTGTGGTAGGTGATTTATTAGTAGATAATGGTCCCATTGTTGGATTGTATAGTAAAGTGTTCGGTAGGTGATTTATTAGTAGATAATGGTCCCATTGTTGGATTGTATAGTAAAGTGTGTGGTAGGTGATTTATTAGTAGATAATGGTCCCATTATTGGATTGTATAGTAAAGTGTTCGGTAGGTGGTTTATTAGTAGATAATGGTCCCATTATTGGATTGTATAGTAAAGCGTTCGGTAGGTGGTTTATTAGTTGGGTACAAGAGAAGTTGTTTGGTTTTATTTGGATTTAAGATCAGTTGATGGTTGGCGAGCCAGTTTTCGACTGTTGTAAAACTGTGCTGGGTTGTAGTTAGTAAGTTTTCTCGAGAGGCATTGGAACATATTAGAGTTGAGTCATCTGCATATTGAATACAGGTGGCTTCAGGGATGACTTGAGGTCATTTATAAAGACTGAAAAGAGAAGAGGTCCTAATATGGAGCCTTGAGGAACTCCTATGGTATTTGGTAGCATGCAGGAGAGCTTGTTGTGCCACGTTACTGCTTGTTGTCTCCCAGTGAGGTAGGCTTGAAACCAGTCAAGAGCTGGTCTATCTAGATGCAGGGTTTCTAGAGTGTGGAGAAGTAGCTGGTGGTTTACCATGTCGAAGGCTTTTGACAGGTCCAGGAAGAGAGCAGAGGATATTTTTTTGTTATTCCGCTTAAGGTTTATTTTTTCAGTAAAAGAGAGGAGGGCAGTGGTTGTACTGTGATGGGGTCTAAATCCATGCTGAGAGTCTGTTAGTAGTTTGTTCTGGGTGAGATAGAGCATTAGTTGGTTGTGCACACACTTTTCCATAATTTTGGCAAGTGGTGATAGTATGGCTATTGGTCTGTAGTTTGATAGTTCTGTGGATGTACCACCTTTATGGAGTGGTATAACGTAGGATATTTTCCATATTGACGGGATTGTAGCCTCGGTTATGGTTCTGTTAATTAAAATCGAGATAGGGTAGGCTATGACATCTGCAGCTATTTGCAGATATTCAGCTGGGAGAAGATCAGCAGAAAGGGTGGTTGGCTTTAGCTTTTTCAATAGGGATCTGATAAAGGATGTGGACACAGGTTGGAGGTTAAAAGAGAGTAGCGTATCGGGTGTAGCATTTTTTGATGTGGAGGGAGGAGATAGTTGGTTAGCTAAGGACTGAATGTTTTCAGTGAAGAAAGTATTAAAGGTATTTGCTACTTCTTCTTGGCTCTTGTCAGATAATGTACCTGGGGTAGGAGTGGTGGATTTGCCTGGTTGGAGAAGTTTATTTAAGCCTGCCCAGTACTTTTGAGGGTTATTTTGATGTTTATGTTGCAGATGGTAAAAGTAGTTTTTCTTGTCTAATGTGATGGCTTTTTTAGTCTCATTTCTTAGTTGTTGGAATTTAATGCGATCTAGGGGTAACTTGGTAGTACGCCATTTATCCCATGCTTTATCTCTAATTGTTATTTTAGATTTGGATTCTGTTGTTAGCCAGGGTGCTAGTTGAGTTTTAATTCTGGGTGACCGTTTTGGAGCATGAGAGTCAAGTATGGTAAGGAATATGTTATTAAAGAATGACACTGCCTCATCAAGGGGAAGGTACTTTAGCTTTGACCAGTTACAGGATTTGAGTTCCATGTGAAATTTTGTTGGGTCAAAGTTTTTCTTGGTTCTGATGGACCTATAGATAGGCAAACTAGCGCAGATGGTTTTGTCTCTCATAATGTATGTGATCAGGTGATCACTAAGATCATTGGGGAGAGTCCCAGACATATAGTTATGGGGGTGTCTGTTGGTGAGTATCCAGTCAAGTATACTCTCTTTTTGGTTAGAATTTCCTAGTCTGGTTGTAGAGGATATGATCTGAGAGAATCCATGGAGGTTTATAGAAATGGGGTTGTACTGTGTGGAACATTGGTTCCAGTCAATATTAACATCGCCCAGGACAATAGTTTCTTGAGGGTAGTTGTTAGCTATCCAATTTAGAATGATCTCTAGTGTTTCTGAATTATTACCAGGGGGGATGTAGATTACAATTAGATTTATGCTTTTTTGATTATTTAGTTGAAGTTTTAGAGCTAGTATTTCAGCATTGGAGACCTGGGGTGGTTGTTTGGGATTAGTTATGATGTTAAGTGTGCTATTATATGACAGCTATCCCACCTCCCCTTTTCTTTATGCGATCAACCCTAAGTATATTGAATCCGGGTGGCAAGATCTCATTATCTTTGGTTGATGGCCTAAGCCAGGTTTCTGATAGACACATTATGTCAGGGAGGTAGGTTGCTAGCACAGCATGCAGGTTATGTACCTTGTTGTTTAGGCTTCTTATGTTTAAGTGGCAAATTAGAAGGGAGTTAACCAGTCTGTGGGAGAGTGGAGGGCTAGTAGAGTCTGGAGTTGAGGTTGGGCCTGGATTAGGATGGATGTCTCCATCTTTGGTTATGTTTTTTCTTAGATAAGCTAGTAGTCTTAGGACTTTAGATCCAGATTTAGATGTTTGAGGCCCTGGACTTTTCAGGTGAGGAACCTCTGTGGTCTCTCAAGCTGCTACGTGTGCTTTGCGAGGTACATGCTGAAGGGGGCATTGTACTCAATAATTGGCATTATAAGGAAAGAATACAGGGATGTTATGTCCACCTTGTCCCTGGATGAAATGCCCTTATTTATGAGGTGGACCATGTAGAAAGCTTTCCATACAACAGAAGCAACATGGTGGTCAAAAGTCAAGTGGCTATCAACCTAGCTGCCCAAATCCCTCATGACTGATTGCATGCTTAGGACATTATTAATGTGATAATATCTGGGGATGTCACTCTCCCCAAAGGGGATGATGATACATTTTTTGGCATTCAGGTTGAGGCCATGTTTCTGGCACCAGTCATTTGTTTAGGTGAAACCCTGTTGGAGGACATCCACATCACTTGGGGAATTGATGACCCTGTCCAGCTTGTAGCCTTCTGTAAATTCAGTCAGCCATAACCCACTGGTTTTGGCCTGCACCTCAGAGAAGTATTTCCTGAATAACAAAGGCCCCAAGACCGATCCCTTGGGTACACTGCTCATTATGGGTCTACTCCTTGAGGTGGCTTCCCATATTTTAATTAAGTGGTTTCTATCAGTGAGCCACTTTGCTACCCATCTGATAACATATGGATTGATACCTAGTTGAGTGAGTTTATCTTTTATGCCCGAGTGGGGAATAGTGTTGAAGGCTTTGGGCAGGTTAAGTTAAGTGGTGTGCACTATCTTCCCCTTGTCCATGTCTTTCGTGACTGTCTCAAAGAAGTCAACCAGATTTAACAGACATAACCTCCACTTGACAGAGCCAAGCTGTGTGGGTTTGAGTGTTTGAAGGTTGCCAATGTCCCTGTTAATGAGGTCCATGATAATCCATTCTCTGGCCTTGCAGATCAGGCTAGTTAGGCTGATGGGTCTATAATTTTCCAGATTGGTGGACGCTCCATCTTTGCATAAAGGGATGATAGTGGCTGTCCTCCACTCTGCTGGGACAAAGCCGATTAATAGGGTGCCTAATGGTGCTGCAAGTGCATGCCTGAGTTCATGTAGGATGCAGCCTGGGATGTTATTGGGTCCCATGGAAGCTGTATTTTTTGCCTTTGAGAAGCAGTGATGACCTGTTAACTAGAGATAAGGGGAGAGGGGCAGATACTGGGTTTGTCCTTATTTACTGATGGAGGAGACAGAGGGGTGAAGTTTTTACTGAATCTGTCAGCCAGTATATTGACTATATCTACAGCATTTGTGTATATGATGTCCTTGACCTCCAGTTCTGAATAGAGCTGGGTGCTTCCTTTGAGATTGCGGACATATGTGAAGAAGGCCTTATGATTGTCTCTAGTAGATGTGGCCAATTTGGACTCGAAGTTGGCTTTAGAGGATTTCACTAGTGCTCTTATTTGCTTGTTCAGGCTAAGGAGAGATTGCTTCCAATTGGGCACCTGCTCCTTCTTGGTCCTGGACAGAAATGTTTTTCTTTTGTTATAGAGTTTATTTATTTCAGATGTCCACCAAACAGGTTTACTTTTCCTTGCAGAGGATGATTTTGTCCTGACAGATATTCCTGATTCCATGCATCTATATAAGCACTTAACAGCAATCTTTCTAAATCCATGTATATTATCCAGATACTCCTTTACTTTCTCCTTAGGACTCTGCAGTTGTGCCTCTTCTTGTTCTGTGAGATTCCCTTTATTCTGTAATACTTTTATCTTTGACATCCCCTTTAAATAATTCTTGTTACTTCTTAACAATATCTCTCTTCCTTTTATTTCTACCCTATTTTTAAATTCCACTTTCATTTTATCCCACTCACTAGCTATAACTTCTGAAGACATCTCTGCCTTCACTAATAATTCTTGAATGATTTTCACTACTCATTCAATAAATTCCTCTCCTTTTAACATATAGGAGGGGAAGCACCAATTTCTCATTTTTACTTCATTACCTTGCATTTTTATCTTTGTTTTTATTTTTACATGAACTGAAATTGTTATCAGATATGTGTCAAAGCTTTCCATTATGGCTACATCTCAT